>NC_091298.1:14442320-14467320 GCF_038502225.1 Cherax quadricarinatus | reverse complement strand
GGAATCATCGCTTATCTCTATAACCAACAATTTCAACCAGGACAACGGCTTCTATAACATAGCTGAACCACTCGCCAAGAAACTTCTTCATCGCTATCCCACATAAGAACATAGAACACTGCAGAAGGTCTACTCACAACTTGTCCAATACCCCTGCCAAGCTACCCAAGACTCCTGCCAAGCTACCCAAGACTATAACCCCACCCGGTAGATCATCAGATGCGGCATTCTCCACCTGACCTCAACATTCTGAACATGACTATAAATACTCCCGTACCTTCCACCCCAGGTAGATCTGTGTGTGACTTGAAAAAGCCCACTGTGTGGGTGAAACGTTGTCAATAAAGGATCACATTAAACTGCATATGTGTTTATGTTTCCATATTAAAGTCAGTAATGACTCAATTAGGGATTCTGTCATCCTAGTAGTGTATATGTTATTTACATTTCGTGCGCAAGATTTAAGTACTAGGTGTTATGCATGTGGCTCGTGGCTCGTGGCTCGTGGCTCGTGGCTCGTGGCTCGTGGCTCGTGGCTCGTGGCTCGTGGCTCGTGGCTCAAGGTGTAGCGCCTTCAGCTCACAACTGAAGGACCCGGGTCCGACCCCAGGACACCAGGAAAAGTAAGGTATCCTTCACTACACTTCTTGCTTCTGTTCACCCACCAATAAGCAGAAACCAACGTGATAAATAAGACACATGTGCAAAAGTTGGGTATCTTTATTGTTGAAACGTTTCGCCTACGTGGTAGACTTCTTCAGTTAATTACAGGAGAGAATGGACTGAAGATAACAGGAGCAGTGGCAAGGTGAAGATAATGTAATCAGTCAATGAACCTTGGAGAAATACGTTCAAGAGTTCACTTCCATGGTCTGGAACAACCAAAGAATTAACCGACTGTTGATCTTTCCATCCTGGAAAAGAGGATTATTGGACCAAATAGCAGTAAGTTATACTTAGCTGTTTTATGGGTTATTCCGAGTTAATATTTTTGATGTTAATACAACATTATTTTTATTCTCCTTTTAATACACATGTAAGTTAACAAAATTTTGTTGAAGAAATAAAAGCTTTTAATAATGGTGAGTTTTCATGTGTTCGCTGCTCTCAGATGCACCAGTTTATCGAAGTTATTAAATAATATGAGAAAGTATCATCAGACAAACTGCAGAGAGGAATTTTATTGAGAAGTTTCACCTGTGGCAGTAACATTCTTCACTAAATGGCCGCCATGCACCATTTGCCTCTACACTTACATGATTATTTCATTTAAAATGGCTTTAATGCCCTTATATACTACCGGAAACTGTTGGACTTTCTCAGTCAACCTTCAATACCAGTCGCCATCTTAGGGAAGGTTACCAAATGCATCCAGTTTCCACACTCACGACCTCTTCGATTTTCCCCCCTATTAGTTTCCCTAAATAATCTTGAAAATACCAAATAAAACAGACTTGCAATGTTGTCCTGCCTCAGTGACTCTCAACCTTCACCACTCGCTCTCAGATACAGTGTTCTTTATTTATTTACCTGTTCAAGCTGCGATGCTACATAAGTGGATAGCACTGTACGCTCCCACACACAAGGGTAGCACTGTACGCTCCCACACAAGGGTATCACCATGCATTCAATTACACACAAGGGTAGCACTGTACGTTCTCACACAAGGGTATCCATGCATTCAATTACACAAAAGGGTAGCACTGTACGCTCCCACACAAGGGTATCACCGTGCATTCAATTACACACAAGGGTAGCACTGTACGCTCTCACACACAAGGGTAGCACTGTACGCTCTCACACACAAGGGTAGCACTGTGCACTCTCACACACAAGGGTACACTGTGCGCTCTCACACACAAGGATAGCACTATGCATTTAATTACATGTAAAAGGGTAGCACTGAGTGCTCATTTGCATACAAATGGATAGCACTGTGCGTTCACACACACACACACACACACACACACAATAGGAGCACAGTAAACAAGTGATATCACAATATGCAAAATAAAGACATTGTGAGAAAAATAGTGAAATTCCTACAGGTTTCGTGATTTTTCACATTAATAAGGTTTCTTGCATATATATATATATATATATATATATATATATATATATATATATATATATATATATATATATATATATATATATATATATATATATATATATATATATATATATATATATATATATATATATATATATATATATATGTCGTGCCGAATATGTAAAACTGGTCAATTAGCAAGAACTCATTTAAAATTAAGTCCTTTCTAAAATTTTCTCTTATAAGTTTAAAGATATATTTTTTTCATTAATGTTGATGTAAAAAATTTTAATTTTGCACCAAAAGGAACTTAGAAAACTTACCTAACCTTATTATAAGAAGTGCAATTTATTTTAGCCTAACCCAACTAAATAGATTTTAGATTCGTTTACAATAATTTAATACTAAACAAACACAGTTAAATACATTTTTTTCGTTAGGTTCAGAATGATTTTGGTGAAATTATTGCATACACAAATTTTCACTTGTCCTATATGGCAAGATGAGCGTTGCTATTTAAGCCAAGATCGCAAGTTCTGCCTATTCGGCACGACATATATATATATATATATATATATATATATATATATATATATATATATATATATATATATATATATATATATATATATATATATATATATATATATATATATATATATATTATCACACTGGCCGATTCCCACCAAGGCAGGGTGGCCCGAAAAAGAAAAACTTTCACCATCATTCACTCCATCACTGTCTTGCCAGAAGGGTGCTTTACACTACAGTTTTTAAACTGCAACATTAACACCCCTCCTTCAGAGTGCAGGCACTGTACTTCCCATCTCCAGGATTCAAGTCCGGCCTGCCAGTTTCCCTGAACCCCTTCATAACTGTTACTTTGCTCACACTCCAACAGCACGTCAAGTATTAAAAACCATTTGTCTCCATTCACTCCTATCAAACACGCTCACGCATGCCTGCTGGAAGTCCAAGTCCCTCGCACACAAACCTCCTTTACCCCCTCTCTCCAACCTTTCCTAGGCCGACCCCTACCCCGCCTTCCTTCCACTACAGACTGATACACTCTTGAAGTCATTCTGTTTCACTCCATTCTCTCTACATGTCCGAACCACCTCAACAACCCTTCCTCAGCCCTCTGGACAACAGTTTTGGTAATCCCGCACCTCCTCCTAACTTCCAAACTACGAATTCTCTGCATTATATTCACACCACACATTGCCCTCAGACATGACATCTCCACTGCCTCCAGCCTTCTCCTCGCTGCAACATTCATCACCCATGCTTCACACCCATATAAGAGCGTTGGTAAAACTATACTCTCATACATTCCCGTCTTTGCCTCCAAGGACAAAGTTCTTTGTCTCCACAGACTCCTAAGTGCACCACTCACTCTTTTCCCCTCATCAATTCTATGATTCACCTCATCTTTCATAGACCCATCCGCTGACACGTCCACTCCCAAATATCTGAATACATTTACCTCCTCCATACTCTCTCCCTCCAATCTGATATTCAATCTTTCATCACCTAATCTTTTTGTTATCCTCATAACCTTACTCTTCCCTGTATTCACCTTTAATTTTCTTCTTTTGCACACCCTACCAAATTCATCCACCAATCTCTGCAACTTCTCTTCAGAATCTCCCAAGAGCACAGTGTCATCAGCAAAGAGCAGCTGTGACAACTCCCACTTTGTGTGTGATTCTTTATCTTTTAACTCCACGCCTCTTGCCAAGACCCTCGCATTTACTTCTCTTACAACCCCATCTATAAATATATTAAACAACCACGGTGACATCACACATCCTTGTCTAAGGCCTACTTTTACTGGGAAATAATTTCCCTCTTTCCTACATACTCTAACTTGAGCCTCACTATCCTCGTAAAAACTCTTCACTGCTTTCAGTAACCTACCTCCTACACCATACACTTGCAACATCTGCCACATTGCCACCCTTTCCACCCTGTCATACGCCTTTTCCAAATCCATAAATGCCACAAAGACCTCTCTAGCCTTATCTAAATACTGTTCACTTACATGTTTCACTGTAAACACCTGGTCCACACACCCCCTACCTTTCCTAAAGCCTCCTTGTTCATCTGCTATCCTATTCTCCGTCTTACTCTTAATTCTTTCAATAATAACTCTACCATACACTTTACCAGGTATACTCAGCAGACTTATCCCCCTATAATTTTTGCACTCTCTTTTATCCCCTTTGCCTTTATACAAAGGAACTATGCATGCTCTCTGCCAATCCCTAGGTACCTTACCCTCTTCCATACATTTATTAAATATTTGCACCAACCACTCCAAAACTATATCCCCACCTGCTTTTAACATTTCTATCTTTATCCCATCAATCCCGGCTGCCTTACCCCCTTTCATTTTACCTACTGCCTCACGAACTTCCTCCACACTCACAGCTGGCTCTTCCTCACTCCTACAAGATGTTATTCCTCCTTGTCCTATACACGAAATCACAGCTTCCCTATCTTCATCAACATTTAACAATTCCTCAAAATATTCCCTCCATCTTCCCAATACCTCTAACTCTCCATTTAATAACTCTCCTCTCCTATTTTTAACTGGCAAATCCATTTGTTCTCTAGGCTTTCTTAACTTGTTAATCTCACTCCAAAACTTTTTCTTATTTTCAACAAAATTTGTTGATAACATCTCACCCACTCTCTCATTTGCTCTCTTTTTACATTGCTTCACCACTCTCTTAACCTCTCTCTTTTTCTCCATATACTCTTCCCTCCTTGCATCACTTCTACTTTGTAAAAACTTCTCATATGCTAACTTTTTCTCCCTTACTACTCTCTTTACATCATCATTCCACCAATCGCTCCTCTTCCCTCCCGCACCCACTTTCCTGTAACCACAAACTTCTGCTGAACACTCATTTTTAAACCTACCCCATACCTCTTCGACCCCATTGCCTATGCTCTCATTAGCCCATCTATCCTCCAATAGCTGTTTATATCTTACCCTAACTGCCTCCTCTTTTAGTTTATAAACCTTCACCTCTCTCTTCCCTGATGCTTCTATTCTCCTTGTATCCCATCTACCTTTTACTCTCAGTGTAGCTACAACTAGAAAGTGATCTGATATATCTGTGGCCCCTCTATAAACATGTACATCCTGAAGTCTACTCAACAGTCTTTTATCTACCAATACATAATCCAACAAAGTACTGTCATTTCGCCCTACATCATATCTTGTATACTTATTTATCCTCTTTTTCTTAAAATATGTATTACCTATAACTAAACCCCTTTCTATACAAAGTTCAATCAAAGGGCTCCCATTATCATTTACACCTGGCACCCCAAACTTACCTACCACACCCTCTCTAAAAGTTTCTCCTACTTTAGCATTCATGTCCCCTACCACAATTACTCTCTCACTTGGTTCAAAGGCTCCTATACATTCACTTAATATCTCCCAAAATCTCTCTCTCTCTCCTCTGCATTCCTCTCTTCTCCAGGTGCATACACGCTTATTATATGTCGTGCCGAATAGGCAGAACTTGCGATCTTGGCTTAAATAGCAACGCTCATCTTGCCATATAGGACAAGTGAAAATATGTGTATGCAATAATTTCGCCAAATTCATTCTGAACCTAACTAAAAATATATTTCACTTTGTTTGTTTAGTATTAAATTACTGTAAACAAATCTAACATATATTTAGTTGGGTTAGGCTAAAATAAATTGTTCTTGTTATAATAAGGTTAGGTAAGTTTTCTAAGTTCCTTTTGGTGCAAAATTATAAATTTTTACATCAACATTAATGAAAAAAATATATCTTTAAACGTGTAAGAGAAAATTTTAGAAAGGACTTAATTTTAAATGAGTTCTTGCTAATTGACCAGTTTTACATATTCGGCACGACATATATATATATATAAATCACATCACTTCAGTTTCAACATTTGTGTTTCTTATTAATTGCCATATTTTGAGACATCTGGACAGGTAGTGCACGTCATCCACAGTTCGATCGAGGAAAGTGTCAAATGATCGAGTGTCTGGTTACCAGTGAGCCAGGCGAAGCCTCGCTCGGTCACGTTGCCGCGTAGACTTATTTGTTCCTCAGCTGCCGTGATGTTGTTGGCCTCGCACTCACTCGTAGGGTTGAAGAATGGCTTACAGTTCTGTGACGAGTTGTATGCCAGAGCACGATTTTCAAACGGAGCATTCCACCAGTTACCCCCGTTACCTCCAACGTAACTTCCAACGGTGAGCATGCCGCTGACAGAGCTCACCGAGCTAAATAATGATTCTGCTTTACTGTCTCCGATGTAGCGAAAGAAGAGTTTGAGTTGCAATGGCTCTGGTGGGGTGTTTCGTGGAGACGAGTCGCCCGATTTCCACAACAGTTGCCAATTGTTATCACAATGAACCTCTAAGACACTGGTCAGGTCGAATGACCAGATGAGGGCTGGACCTTTGACTTTGTTGGGTATCTGCCAGCAAGTGTTGGCGCAGTGGTCGCAGTACTCACCCCAGCAGAACTGACGACCACACTTCTCACAGCCGCTGGCCTGGTAGCACCTGGAGTAGCAAGTGGGAGGAGATATACTCTGCCCATCAAATCTCTCATAGTAGAAATAACCTGAAAGTATTATTTGTTTTCATAAATGTCATAATAGAATATTAAAAAAAGAGTGGTTCATATACACCAAAAGAAGAGTTACCATAAACATATAGTATCTGTCGTGGCTAAAAGAGTTTAATTATACACACACATACACAAATATTATTTTTTTCCATGATACGTAAAGTTTTTATTGGTAAAAAAAAACCTCGAGTCATCAATGACTGCATCACGACCCACTTTAAAGATCTAAGAGGGCCAGTGGAAACCTGATTCTATAAATATTCTGGCCGTGAAGTCACATGTTCCTGTCCCTGACTTAGGTTACATGACTTATCTTGCGTTATATAACCTGTATTTATTAATTAAATTCATCTCTTTTACTTTCTATTTCTCTGAAAAGAGCCTTGGTGGAAGGTACTCAGGGATTACCACTGAAAATCTTTATTTAAGTGTTTAAGCACTTTTTTTTGGTGACCATCTTGGTATACAACTGACAAGAAGAATACAAAACTCAGTCCAGTTTATTTCTCGGATTTCTCATAGAAAAATGACCACTTTATTATATTTAATCTTAGATTCCATCTTAAAAATAATAGAAACTTAGCTTATTTTCTTCTTACAGTATCTGTATAGGTAATAACACTTAAACTTATTGGAGACAATGGCGAGACGCCGTTACTGTGGTTATTGAGAAAGACACAGATGCAACACTGGTTGTGGAAAATTGCATTTAGCTGAATGTATCATTATATACATAACAGTAAATGAACATAGATAATTATTATTTATCAGTTAGACAAGTAGGAATTTGGGACACCTAGGTCGCAAAAAATGTCCCCCTTCGATACCTACCACTGTCATATCCACAAGTTGCTCTGGACCTATTAATTAAATGAAATATACATCACCAGGAATGCTGGTAAATATATAAATTTGTGGACTGTATATTAAAATTTAAAAAGGATTATAGTATATACAGACATTTACATAACAGAAGGAGAATTAATATCACTCACCAATGTGACTAGAAATCAAGGTGTATCATACTCAGAAAACCTGTCTATACATGAAAATAACAACTGGCCAGAGTTATAACATAACAGACTTATCTGAGGTTCCTGGAGCTGTCTTGTCCAGTCGCCTGATATCTCAAGTTATGCAGGACTGCACATCCAACAATTTCGCCTCCTATTTGAGAGGTGTCAACCCAATTTTAACCTCTAGAGCACGAAAAATTCTTCCCATTACACTAACGTTGTAACCAATTCAAATTAACAATGGCGACTGTCCCTTCTCCCCAGGCTCAGTTTCCCATTTTCTATGACATAAATGTTATTAAATACAGTATGGCCATCTATATACATATAAATACTGAATTTCTGGAAAATATATACAGTATTTTCCACACTGGTCCTTATCAATGCTTCACACAGTAATGGGCTGAATAAAGCCCAATTTCGATCGAAACATTTCACAAATAAAGAAAAACGTCACCGCATTTACGTATGTTTGCCCAACGTGCAACCATACCCACACGAAACACACTTATGGAAGGGTAGATGAGGCAGTCATCGATGACAGCATCAGAGGTGTGTCTTACCCGGCGACACAAGCAGCAGGTTGCCTGGCTGTGAGCAGCGGTCAAGTGAGGTGAGGTAACAAGTATTTGTGGCTGTTTGTATGATGATAGACGAGCAAGCTGCAGTGGCGATACACAGTCGACTACACTCCAGCAACCCAGCGGCATTCAGTTTTCCACCTACACAATGCAGATAATAATATTACATTCGTGGATACAATGGACAAATAACAGGTACTTGGGAGACTGGAACCAATGACGGCCTTTCGGTCCGACCTGGACCGACTTTTTAATGGTTCAAGTCGGACTGAAACGTGGTCATAAATGCGGGTTATTTGTGTATTGTTCCAGTTATAAGTGCGGGAAATAAATTAAATAATAATGTATATGAAATTAAATAATATTAAATTATATTAATTAAAGTACATTAAAATAAAATACTTATTAAATTTATATTATTATTTTGTTCTAGTTTATTAAGATTTTTTAATAATCCGCAGCATATACACCAAGACAAGTTTATATATCAGTGTATACATTTTAGGGTTTAAATTATTCTTGACTGGTAGTGGACAGGTGACACTGTAGCCTTAATGATCCTTGGAGCAGTCGACGTGCTTTAGGCCCAATTAACCAACTACGTAACAGTAAGTTATAATACATTTTATATTAATACACCATAAAATGCATATCGTAAATGTATGATTAGTTATACTACAATAACACAGGGATATATATACACAGCAAGAGGTGAATATCTCTGTGTACACTTACTAAGGGTATATCTTAGTATGCATCAGTACTCCAGTACATTAATAAGTAAATTAATTACGGTCATAATAACCTCGCCCAGACAAAAAGCTTTAAAACTAACAACCCAATTACCTTATAAACAATATAAATAAATCCACACACTATTTAGCAATACAGTTCTCATCTGAGAGGTTGTGTAAGCATATGTGTAAGCATATGTGAGAGGATGTGTAAGCACACCAGAGGGGTGTGTAAGCATATATATACGCACCCCTCTGGGTTTTCTTCTATTTTCTTACTAGTTCTTGTTCTTGTTTATTTCCTCTTATCTCCATGGGGAAGTGGAACAAAATTCTTCCTCCGTAAGCTATGCGTGTTGTAAGAGGCGACTAAATTACCAGGAGCAAGGGACTAGTAACCCCTTCTCCTGTATAAATTACTAAATTTAAAAAGAGAAACTTTCGTTTTTCTTTTTGGGCCACCCTGCCTTGGTGGGATACGGCTGGTACATTAAAAGAAAGAAAAAAAGTTCTCATCTGATAACATACAGTATAATAACTCTATGTAATAGTTTCAGTCATCTTAATATAAAAAAAATTACTTTATGAAGTACAGAGAATCATAAGATTCTATCTTAGTTATCTAAGTCTTCATAATAGAAACCATTATTAAATAACTACAAAAGAACAAAAAAGGCACAATACCATGACTGGAACAATGCACAAAACATCTGCACATAGGAGAGAGGAGCTTACGACGACGTTTCGGTCCGACTTGGACCATTTACGTGGTGGTAAGCTCCTCTCTCCTATATGCGGTTATTTGTGTACTGTAACCACAAAACTGAGTAGTTAGTAATTGTTAACTAAGATAGTGTCAACTCACGAATTCGCTGCCTCGTCTTGCCTGTAACTTACCAGCTTGAAGAGTCTGCTTGGCAATTATATTTGAGGTCAAGATTGACCTAGGAAGAACCCCGCTGTACTCCCGACCAGAGATGAAGTAGGTACCGTGTGTGTCGTGCAGCCACGCCAGCACCACGACACACACCAGCACCCATGTCGTCCACATGCTGCACCAAGGAGCCTATCCGAGAGGTGGGATGCGTAAATAAAGAGATTAGTTGTTAACGGAGAAGTGATGGCATGATTGATAATATCTGACAAGTTGTACAAGAATGGTATACAATACCGACAAGATGAAATTAAGACACATCTGGATATCTTTATTTTAGACGTTTCACCATCCAGTGGCTTTATCAATACAAATTCCAGGACATATCTTGAAGACAGAAGAACTATATACAGAAAATGAGGTAATCAGTCCCTCAACCTTGGAGTTGGTGCGAAGAGCACCTTAGTCGTAGAGATTCTGAAGCAGAAGCAAGGAGCATTGCGCTTATATACTAACGTCAGGTGGAAAGGGGACGTATAGCAGACGAGGGCATAGTCACTGCTAGGCGGGATTCTCCAGTGAAAGTAGGTCCTACCCAAAGAGATGGGTATATAAGCGCCAGGCTCCTTGCTTCTCCTTCAGAATCTCTACGACTACGGTGCTCTTCGCACCAACTCTAAGGTTGAGGGACTGATTACCTCATTTTCTGTATATAGTTTTACTGTCTTCAAGTTATGTCCTGGAATTTGTATTGATAAAGCCACTGGATGGTGAAACGTCTACAATAAAGATACCCAGATATTGCACATATGTCTTAATTTTATGATTCATAATAGTTTGGTAGATAACAACTATCCAGGAAATTGATACCGTCCTGTCATACGAGTTAGGGAAATGAAATCTTGTTAAACATTTTTTTCTCTCTGCTAGTATTTCTGGTATTTTTTCTTATTTTTTTTTTTTACACAGATCGGTGTTAGAGACTAAGAACTGTTATCCTACCTCAGCTCATTTCAAAGCCCAGTCTTAAGGTAAACTACCGCCCCCCAGGATGCCACCCACAACAGTCGGCTAACACCCAGGTGCCTACTTACTGCTGGATGAACCACAGGGGCAGTAGGTGCAAGGAAACATAGCCAACGTTTCCACCCGGCCCGGAATCAAACTACAGACACTATGTGAGCTGAGTGCGCAACCAACCGAGCTACGGACGGCAGGCAAATCTTGCATAATTTTTCATACAATCAGTATACACTTTACATTCAGTATACACAAACAGTATATACAATCAGTATACACTTTACATTCCAATGTGTTTCTCAATACTAATTTTTATATAGATATACTTTTCCAGTCTAAAAGACCTAGACGACGGGGCGATGATTACTGGCACTATTTACAGATAACTCTTGTGTTTATCTTATGCACGCGCACAAATCTAATACTAAAACTTACACTAACTCAACCAAAGTGGCCACCAAATCGTGTTCCTCTTACAGAAATATGTGCGGAATCTACTGTGAGTGTAGGCATCCGTGAGTGCTATAACCAGATTAACATCAAGAAAGTTAACCTGTCAGTTTGTTGAGGGCGGGGATATAGAGGCTTCTTGGCTGACTCTTTGCTGGATATCAAGGAGTACATATTTCGTTCATTGTCTTCCTTGATTTTTCGTGGATGTAAACGCTGACAGCAATCCGTTGTTCAGTGGTATAATTGTTTTTATCACTCATTCGCACATGCAAATATTTCTGCCTAGGTATTAAGACATTCTGTAAGATTGTGACCACTGTAAGATTGTGACCACTGTAAGAGTGTGACCACTGTAAGACTGTGACCACTGTAAGATTGTGACCACTGTAAGATTGTGGCCACTGTAAGATTGCGACCACTGTAAGATTAAGGCCACTGTAAAATTGTGGCCACTGTAAGATTGTGACTACTGTAAGACTGTGCCCACTGTAAGACTGAGTGTCAACGAATGTGCGTAAATATAAACATAGGTTTTATTCGTTAACTGTTCCGTAGATGTCCGCACATTACAGCGCAGCACATGTCACCCAGAATAATACTGAAGCGCAGATGTGAACTTCAATGTTCTCAGATGATGCAGTTGTCAATAAACATGCGTTAAAAATATAGGTTAACATAGGCAGAGGCGTTTGTTAGTAGCTGAATGCATTCTTAAGCAAGATGTGGAGAACATCAGAGTAAGATGTGGAGAACATCAGAGTAAGATGTGGAGAACATCAGAGTAAGATGTGGAGAACATCAGAGTAAGATGTGGAGAACATCAGAGTAAGATGTGAACATCAGAGTAAGATGTGGAGAACATCAGAGTAAGATGTGGAGAACATCAGAGTAAGATGTGAACATCAGAGTAAGATGTGGAGAACATCAGAGTAAGATGTGGAGAACATCAGAGTAAGATGTGGAGAACATCAGAGTAAGATGTGGAGAACATCAGAGTAAGATGTGAACATCAGAGTAAGATGTGAACATCAGAGCTTACCGTGTGTATGGTGAAATGAGTGTCTCTCACACACTGTGAGCTGCCTGAGTGCCGGTGAAAATAAGCACACGCGCTGTTTTATAACAAACAAACACACACACACACACACACACACACACACACACACACACACACACACACACACACACACACACACACACACACACACACACACACACACACACACACACACACACACACACACACACACACACACACACACACACACACACACACACACACACCCTGCTCCAGAGCGATTATCATACACACAACACCTAGCAGTAGTAGGAAGATAAACTTTGTAGGAGTAAGGATTAAGCAGGAGGATTAAGTCGTGGCTAATGGGACTACAGCCCTGACAACAGTTTCGAGAGATAATGTTCTAGGACACAAAGACAGTACAATCTGAGAAGCAAGTATTGGGTACACATGTAGTAAAAGGTAGTACATAACTAGGTGAAAGAATGACTTGTTAACACACGCTAGTATTATAATTATTAGAACTACTCTCAGTGTTAATGGTATCTCATTAGTATTACGGATACACAGAAGTGAATTGTATTTCTGGGACATATAAACAACTGACGTGCTCACACACACACACACGCGCGCACACACATACACACTCGGGGCCAGGAGCTGGGTCTCGACCCCTGAAACCACAACTAGGTGAGTACACACAGCTGATCCTTGGAATTTGACCGCCTCCCCCACAGACCTCTTACCTTTCCCCTCCCTCGCGTTTCTCCCTCTCAATACCCTCTTTCCCTCCTTTCTCCCTCTCTCTCTCTTTCTCTCCCTCTCCCTCTCTTTCTCCCTCTCTCTACCCTTTCTCTCCCCCTCACATTTCTCTCTCTCCCCCTTGGTCTTATCCCTCACCCCCATACTCTCTCCTCTCTCTCCCTCTTTCTACCCTTTCTCTCTCCTCTCTCTCCCTCTTTCTACCCTTTCTCTCTCTCCCCCACACCCTCTCCCTCCTCTACACATGTAGTAAAAGGTAGTACATAACTGGGTGAAAGAATGACTTGTTAACACACGCTAGTATTATAATTATTAGAACTACTCTCAGTGTTAATGGTATCTCATTAGTATTACGGATACACAGAAGTGAATTGTATTTCTGGGACATATAAACAACTGACGTGCTCACACACACACACACGCGCGCACACACATACACACTCGGGGCCAGGAGCTGGGTCTCGACCCCTGAAACCACAACTAGGTGAGTACACACAGCTGATCCTTGGAATTTGACTGCCTCCCCCACAGACCTCTTACCTTTTCCCTCCCTCGCGTTTCTCTCTCTCATAGCCTTCTTCCCTCCTTTCTCCCTCTCTCTCTCTTTCTCTCCCTCTCCCTCTCCCTCTCTTTCTCCCTCTCTCTACCCTTTCTCTCCCCCCTCACATTGCTCTCCCGCCCCCTTGGTCTTATCCCTCACCCCCATACTCTCTCCTCTCTCTCCCTCTTTCTACCCTTTCTCTCTCCTCTCTCTCCCTCTTTCTACCCTCTCTCTCTCTCCCCCACACCCTCTCCCTCCTCTAGCCTTCTGTCTGTGGTAATAAAAAGTAAAAAAAAAAAAAAAAAAAAATGGGTGGCCTTAGAGGACGGAAACCCAGAGATCTGGTGGACGAACCAGGGAGGAAAGACTGGGAGCTAGAGCTCCAAAAAAGGGAGGAAGAGTGGGGAAGGAAGATAGTAGAGCTTGGTAAGAAAATGGAGGAGCGGATAGCTGAAGAGTGCAGGAAGTGGGAAGTACAGGTCTTAGCAGCAGAAGCTAGGATACAGTGCTTAGAAGAGAAACTGCAAAGCCTGAAACAGATTAGAGAGACAAATGACAATTCAGGTGTGACATCAGGAAATTCAAAGTCAGGCGCAGACAAGGGGATGGTAAGCAACAACGGAGACATGCCGTACATGAAGGCCCTATCAGACCCACGTGGGGCCAGGGAAAAGACGACGAGCACACTAAGATCAAACGACAGGTCCGAAGACAATGAAGGTATGCTATATGCAGAGATTCTAACAGCCAACTGCAGTAGCAAGGGACAGCTGGTCAGGAAAGACAGTCCACTGAGAATAGAAGTTTCAGATATGACAGGGACTGAAGGCAAGAACATGTCAATGGAAGGAAATAAAATGCCTCAGAGGACGCAGATGGAGACTCAGTGGGAGGAGGAAAGGGCGAGGTCAGTTTTTGTGTACGGGCTCCAAGAAGCCAAGGGGGCCAACTTTGAAGAAATAAAACAGGAGGAGAAAAAAATGATTGAAGGCATCATGAAAACAATAGGGGAGGGCAATATGACCCAGGTGACAAATTTTCAGAGAATTGGGTGGTTTGCGAGTGGAAGGATACGGCCTGTCAGAGTAACTTTCAAGGAAGAATCAGTTCGAACCAGGATTCTGCAAGAGAAAGCAAGACTGAGGGACAAAGAGGGGTACCAGAGAGTATACCTCGACCGCGACAGAACACAAGAAGAAAGGACTACACTGAAAGAGAGGGTACAGAGACGCAAGGAGGAACGAGAAGCAATGAAAATGAGCAGGACCCAGACACAGGAGGAAGGGCAAACACACCCCACAGAATCTCCCACCAAAAGACTCCACCCGCGACATTCCCAACGCAACTGAGCAACCTATACTACAACCCACTCACTGTTCCCTCTGCCACCAATCCCCATATCACAAACCTCACCCCAACAGCTGTCCCTTATGGGCATTCTGACCCCACCCCCATCAACACAAACCCCACCTACACCACAGCCCCATATAGGCCCCCACCAAGGCTCTCGCTCCCCCAACCCCAATATTCTTGCATGACCACAATGATAGAAAAGAAACTAAAGGTTTGGTACACAAACGCGGATGGAATAATGAATAAACATGAGGAGTGGAATGAAAGAATCAGTGAAAAATCCCCAGACATCATAGCAGTCACAGAAACAAAACTCGCTGAGACAATAACAGACACAATCTTCCCAACAGGATATCAGATCCTGAGGAAAGATAGAAGGAGTAGAGGGGGAGGAGGGGTTGCACTGCTCATAAAACACCGATGGGGATTTGAGGAAATGGAAGGCATGGACATGATTGGAGAAAGAGACTACATTGTAGGTACAATTCAGTCCGGAGAACATAAAGTAGTCATTGGAGTGATGTATAACCCACCACAGAACTGCAGGAGGCCAAGAGAGGAGTACGAAGAAAACAACAGGGTGATGGTGGACACACTGGCTGAGGTGGCAAGAAGAGCTCACTCGAGCAGAGCAAAGTTACTGGTAATGGGCGATTTCAACCACAGGGAGATCGACTGGGAAAACCTGGAGCCACATGGGGGTCCCGAAACATGGAGAGCCAAGATGATGGATGTGGTACTTGAAAACCTCATGCATCAACATGTCAGGGACACAACCAGAGAGAGAGGGGAGGATGAGCCAGCAAGACTGGATCTTGTGTTCACCCTGAGCAGTTCAGACATTGAGGACATCACTTATGAGAGGCCCCTTGGAGCTAGCGATCATGTGGTTCTGAGTTTTGACTATATAGTAGAGTTACAAGTGGAGAAGGTAACAGGAACTGAAGGGGACAGGCCAAACTATAAAAGGGGGGACTACACAGGTATGAGAAACTTCCTGCAGGAGGTTCAGTGGGACAGAGAAATGGTAGGAAAATCAGTAAACGAGATGATGGAATATGTGGCAACAAAGTGCAAGGAGGCAGAGGAAAGTTTTGTTCCCAAGGGAAACGGAAATAATAGGAAGACCAAAACGAGTCCTTGGTTTACCCGAAGGTGTAGGGAGGCAAAAACTAAGTGCAACAGAGAATGGAAAAGGTACAGGAGGCATAGGACCCAGGAAAACAAGGAGATTAGTAGAAGAGCCAGAAACGAGTATGCACAGATAAGGAGGGAGGCCCAGCGACAGTATGAAAACGACATAGCATCGAAAGTCAAATCTGACCCGAAACTGCTGTATAGCCACATTAGGAGGAAGACAACAGTCAAGGACCAGGTGATAAGGCTGAGGAAAGAAGGTGGAGAACTCACAAGAAACGATCAAGAGGTATGTGAGGAGCTCAACACGAGATTTAAGGAAGTATTTACAGTAGAGACAGGAAGGACTCTGGGGGGACAGACCAGATGGGGACACCAGCAAGGAATACACCAACAAGTGTTGGACGACATACATACAGATGAGGAGGAGGTGAAGAAACTGCTAAGGGACATCGATACCTCAAAGGCAATGGGACCAGACAACATCTCCCCGTGGGTCCTTAGAGAGGGAGCAGATATGTTGTGCGTGCCACTTACCACAATCTTCAACACATCCCTGGAAACTGGGCAACTACCTGAGGTATGGAAGACGGCAAATGTAGTTCCCATTTTTAAAAAAGGAGACAGAAAAGAGGCACTAAACTATAGACCTGTGTCATTGACGTGTATAGTATGCAAAATTATGGAGAAGATTATCAGGAGGAGAGTGGTGGAGCACCTGGAACGGAACAGGAGTATAAATGCCAACCAGCACGGATTCACGGAAGGCAAATCCTGTGTCACAAACCTTCTGGAGTTTTATGATAAAATAACAGAAGTAAGACAAGAGAGAGAGGGGTGGGTTGATTGCATCTTCTTGGACTGCAAGAAGGCCTTTGACACAGTTCCTCACAAGAGATTAGTGCAGAAGCTAGAGCATCAGGCGCATATAACAGGAAGGGCACTGCAATGGATCAGAGAATACCTGACAGGGAGGCAACAACGAGTCATGGTACGTAATGATGTATCACAGTGGGCACCTGTGACGAGCGGGGTCCCACAGGGGTCGGTCCTAGGACCAGTGCTATTTTTGGTATATGTGAACGACATGACGGAAGGGTTAGACTCAGAAGTGTCCCTGTTTGCAGATGATGTGAAGTTAATGAGGAGAATTAAATCTGATGAGGACCAGGCAGGACTTCAAAGAGACCTGGACAGACTGGACACCTGGTCCAGCAAATGGCTTCTCGAATTTAATCCTGCCAAATGCAAAGTCATGAAGATGGGGGAGGGGCACAGAAGACCACAGACAGAGTATAGGCTAGGTGGCCAAAGACTGCAAACCTCACTCAAGGAGAAAGATCTTGGGGTGAGTATAACACCGAGCATGTCTCCGGAAGCACACATCAATCAGATAACTGCTGCAGCATATGGGCGCCTGGCAAACCTGAGAACAGCATTCCGATACCTTAGTAAGGAATCATTCAAGACACTGTACACCGTGTATGTCAGGCCCATACTGGAGTATGCAGCACCTGTTTGGAACCCGCACTTGATAAAGCACGTCAAGAAACTAGAGAAAGTACAAAGGTTTGCGACAAGGTTAGTTCCAGAGCTAAGGGGAATGTCCTATGAAGAAAGATTAAGGGAAATCGGCCTGACCACACTGGAGGACAGGAGGGTCAGGGGAGACATGATAACGACATATAAAATACTGCGTGGAATAGACAAGGTGGACAAAGACAGGATGTTCCAGGGAGGGGACACAGAAACAAGAGGCCACAATTGGAAGTTGAAGACACAAATGAGTCAGAGAGATAGTAGGAAGTATTTCTTCAGTCATAGAGTTGTAAGGCAGTGGAATAGCCTAGAAAATGACGTAGTGGAGGCAGGAACCATACACAGTTTTAAGACGAGGTTTGATAAAGCTCATGGAGCGGGGAGAGAGAGGGCCTAGTAGCAACCGGTGAAGAGGCGGGGCCAGGAGCTAGGACTCGACCCCTGCAACCACAAATAGGTGAGTACAAATAGGTGAGTACACACACACACACACACACACACACACACACACACACACACACACACACACACACACACACACACACACACACACACACACACACACACACACACACACACACACACACACACACACACACACACACACACACACACACACACACACACACACACACACACAAACACACACACACACACACAAACACACACACACACACATTCTGTAGAACTATCAAACACACGATTTATGTTATAAATCCGTCAGTGTGACCTGAAAACTTAATGACTGCCATCATGGCATGCATTTGTTCATGGCTATAGAAACATAGATGATGACTGGTCTTATTGAAGAAAATAACAGCCATTGATCCAGTGTCACTCGGGAGTCATGGAATGAAAGATCTTTGTTACCTGTCAAATTATATTAATTACACTTTTACACTTCAGCATTATATTCATTACATTGTACAGCACTGAGAACATTGTATTCATTACATTGTATAGCACTGAGAACATTGTACCCATTAACTGGTCGCTACTAGGTCCGTTCACTCCTGGCTTCATAGCCTCACCATACCTTTCCTTAATGCTATGTATGAATCCTGCCGCCACCACTTCACTCTCCAAATTGTTCCACTTCCTGACAGCTATAAGGCTGAAGAAATATTTCTTAACGTTCCAGTTGTGTCTACTTTTCATCTCTGAATCATTCGTCTTGTCATTTCCACTCAGTACTTTATATGTAGTTATCATATCCACCCTAGTCCTCTCCTCTAGTGTCATTAGGTTGAGTTCTCTTAAAATTTCCTCAAAGGATATACCCCTTACATCCGCGACTGTGTGTGTGTGTGTGTGTGTGTGTGTGTGTGTGTGTGTGTGTGTGTGTGTGTGCGTGTGTGTGTGTGTGTCTGTGTGTGTGTGTGTGTGTGTGTGTGTGTGTACTCACCTAGTTGAGGTTGCGGGGGTCGAGTCCGAGCTCCTGGCCCCGCCTCTTCACTGATCGCTACTAGGTCACTCTCTCTGAACCGTGAGCTTTATCATACCTCTGCTTAAAGCTATATATGGATCCTGCCTCCACTACATCGCTTCCCAAACTATTCCACTTACTGACTACTCTGTGGCTGAAGAAATACTTCCTAACATCCCTGTGATTCATCTGTGTCTTCAACTTCCAACTGTGTCCCCTTGTTACTGTGTCCAATCTCTGGAACATCCTGTCTTTGTCCACCTTGTCAATTCCTCTCAGTATTTTGTATGTCGTTATCATGTCCCCCCTATCTCTCCTGTCCTCCAGTGTCGTCAGGTTGATTTCCCTTAACCTCTCCTCTTAGCTCTGGGACTAGTCTTGTTGCAAACCTTTGCACTTTCTCTAGTTTCTTTACGTGCTTGGCTAGGTGTGGGTTCCAAACTGGTGCCGCATACTCCAATATGGGCCTAACGTACACGGTGTACAGGGTCCTGAACGATTCCTTATTAAGATGTCGGAATGCTGTTCTGAGGTTTGCTAGGCGCCCATATGCTGCAGCAGTTATTTGATTGATGTGCGCTTCAGGAGATATGCCTGGTGTTATACTCACCCCAAGATCTTTTTCCTTGAGTGAGGTTTGTAGTCTCTGGCCCCCTAGACTGTGCCCCGTCTGCGGTCTTCTTTGCCCTTACCCAATCTTCATGACTTTGCACTTGGTGGGATTGAACTCCAGGAGCCAATTGCTGGACCAGGTCTGCAGCCTGTCCGGATCCCTTTGTAGTTCTGCCTGGTCTTCGATCGAGTGAATTCTCATCAACTTCACGTCATCTGCAAACAGGGACACCTCAGAGTCTATTCCTTCCGTCATGTCGTTCACAAATACCAGAAACAGCACTGGTCCTAGGACTGACCCCTGTGGGACCCCGCTGGTCACAGGTGCCCACTCTGACACCTCGCCACGTACCATGACTCGCTGCTGTCTTCCTGACAAGTATTCCCTGATCCATTGTAGTGCCTTCCCTGTTATCCCTGCTTGGTCCTCCAGTTTTTGCACCAATCTCTTGTGTGGAACTGTGTCAAACGCCTTCTTGCAGTCCAAGAATATGCAATCCACCCACCCCTCTCTCTCTTGTCTTACTGCTGTCACCATGTCATAGAACTCCAGTAGGTTTGTGACACAGGATTTCCCGTCCCTGAAACCATGTTGGCTGCTGTTGATGAGATCATTCCTTTCTAGGTGTTCCACCACTCTTCTCCTGATAATCTTCTCCATGATTTTGCATACTATACATGTCAGTGACACTGGTCTGTAGTTTAATGCTTCATGTCTGTCTCCTTTTTTAAAGATTGGGACTACATTTGCTGTCTTCCATGCCTCAGGCAATCTCCCTGTTTCGATAGATGTATTGAATATTGTTGTTAGGGGTACACACAGCGCCTCTGCTCCCTCTCTCAGGACCCATGGGGAGATGTTATCTGGCCCCATTGCCTTTAAGGTATCTAGCTCACTCAGAAGCCTCTTCACTTCTTCCTCGGTTGTGTGAACTGTGTCCAGCACATGGTGGTGTGCCCCACCTCTCCGTCTTTCTGGAGCCCCTTCTGTCTCCTCTGTGAACACTTCTTTGAATCTCTTGTTGAGTTCCTCACATACTTCACGGTCATTTCTTGTTGTCTCTCCTCCTTCCTTCCTTAGCCTGATTACCTGGTCCTTGACTGTTGTTTTCCTCATGATGTGGCTGTACAACAGTTTCGGGTCAGATTTGGCTTTCGCTGCTATGTCATTTTCATATTGTCTTTGGGCCTCCCTTCTTATCTGTGCATATTCGTTTCTGGCTCTACGACTGCTCTCCTTATTCTCCTGGGTCCTTTGCCTTCTATATTTCTTCCATTCCCTAGCACACTTGGCTTTTGCCTCCCTGCGCCTTTGGGTAAACCATGGGCTCATCCTGGCTTTTTCATTATTCCTGTTACCCTTGGGTACAAACCTCTCCTCAGCCTCCTTGCATTTTGTTGCTACATATTCCATCATCTCATTAACTGGCTTCCCTGCCAGTTCTCTGTCCCACTGAACCCCGTTCAGGAAGTTCCTCATTCCTGTGTAGTCCCCTTTCTTGTAGTTTGGCTTCATTCGTCCTGGCCTTCCCGCTTCTCCCTCCACTTGTAGCTCTACTGTGTATTCGAAGCTTAAAACCACATGGTCACTGGCCCCAAGGGGTCTTTCATATGTGATGTCCTCGATATCTGCACTACTCAAGGTGAATACTAAGTCTAGCCTTGCTGGTTCATCCTCTCCTCTCTCTCTTTTAGTGTCCCTTACGTGTTGGTACATGAAGTTTTCCAGTACAACCTCCATCATCTTAGCCCTCCATGTATCTTGGCCCCCATGTGTGTGTGTGTGTGTGTGTGTGTGTGTGTGTGTGTGTGTGTGTGTGTGTGTGTGTGTGTGTGTGTGTGTGTCTGTGTGTGTGTGTGTGTGTGTGCGTGTGTGTGTGTGTCTGTGTGTGTGTGTGTGTGTGTGCGTGTGTGTGTGTGTGTGTGTGTGTGTGTGTGTGTGTGTGTGTGTGTGTGTGTGTGTGTGTGTGTGTGTGTGTGTGATGTGTGTGTGTGTGTGTATGTGTGCGTGTGTGTATGTGTGTGTGCGTGTGAGTGTGTGTGTGTATGTGTGTCTGTGTGTGTGTGTGTTTATGTGCGTGTGTGTGTGTGTGTGTGTGTGTGTGTGTGCGTGTGTATGTGTGTGTGTGTGTGTGCGCGTGTGTGTGTGTGTATGTGTTTGTGTGTATGTGTGTGTGTGTGTGTGTGTGTGCGTGTGTGTGTGTGTATGTGTGTGTGTATGTGTGTGTGTGTGTGTGTGTGTGTGTGTGTGTGTGTGTGCGTGTGTGTGTGTGTGTGCGTGTGTGTGTGTGTGTGTGTGTGTGTGTGTGTGTGTGTACTCACCTAATTGTACTCACCTAATTGTGGTTGCAGGGGTCGAGACTCAGCTCCTGGCCCCGCCTCTTCACTGATCGCTACTGGATCCTCTCTCTCTCTCTGCTTCCTGAGCTTTGTCATACCTCTTCTTAAAACTATGTATGGTTCCTGCCTCCACTACTTCACTTGCTAGGCTATACCACTTGCTGACAACTCTATGACTGAAGAAATACTTCCTAACGTCCCTGTGACTCGTCTGAGTCTTCAGCTTCCAGTTGTGACCCCTTGTCCCTGTGTCCCCTCTCTGGAACATCCTATCTCTGTCCACCTTGTCTATTCCCCGCAGTATCTTGTATGTCGTTATCATGTCTCCCCTGACCCTTCTGTCCTCCAGTGTCGTCAGTCCGATTTCCCTTAACCTTTCCTCGTACGACATTCCCTTGAGCTCTGGGACTAGCCTTGTTGCAAACCTTTGTACTTTCTCTAACTTCTTGACGTGCTTGACCAGGTGTGGGTTCCAGACTGGTGCTGCATACTCCAGTATGGGCCTAACATACACAGTGTACAGTGTCTTGAACGATTCCTTATTAAGGTATCGGAACGCTATTCTCAGGTTTGCCAGGCGCCCGTATGCTGCAGCGGTTATTTGGTTGATGTGTGCCTCCGGTGATGTGCTCGGTGTTATGGTCACCCCAAGGTCTTTCTCCCTGAGTGAGGTCTGTAGTCTTTGTCCACCTAGCCTATACTCTGTCTGCGGTCTTCTTTGCCCCTCCCCAATCTTCATGACTTTGCATTTGGCTGGATTGAATTCGAGAAGCCAGTTACTGGACCAGATGTCCAGCCTCTCCAGGTCTCTTTGCAGTCCTGCCTCATCCTCGTCCGATTTAATTCTTCTCATCAGCTTCACGTCATCTGCGAACAGGGACACTTCAGAGTCTATTCCTTCCATCATGTCGTTCACATATATCAAAAATAGCACTGGTCCTAGAACTGACCCCTGTGGGACCCCGCTCGTAACAGGCGCCCACTGTGATACCTCTTCACGTACCATGACTCGTTGCTGCCTCCCTGTCAGGTATTCCCTTATCCATTGCAGTGCCCTTCCTTTTACGTGTGCCTGATCCTCCAGCTTCTGCACTAATCTCTTGTGGGGAACTGTGTCAAAGGCCTTCCTGCAGTCTAGGAAAATGCAATCTACCCAACCCTCTCTCTCGTGTCTTACTTCTGTTACCTTGTCATAAAACTCCAGGAGGTTTGTGATACAAGATTTGCCTTCCATGAACCCATGCTGGTTTTCATTTATAATCTTGTTCCTTTCCAGGTGTTCGACCACTCTCCTCCTGATAATCTTCTCCATGACCTTGCACACGATACATGTCAGAGACACAGGTCTGTAGTTTAGTGCCTCGTTTCTGTTTCCTTTCTTAAATATGGGGACTACATTAGCTGTCTTCCATTTCTCAGGTAGTTGCCCAGTTTCAAGGGATGTGTTGAAGATTGTGGTTAGAGGCACACACAGCATCTCTGCTCCTTCTCTAAGGACCCATGGGGAGATGTTGTCCGGTCCCATCGCCTTTGAGGTGTCAAGGTCACTTAAGAGCTTCTTCACCTCCTCCTCAGTTGTTCGTATGTCATCCAACACTTGTTGGTATATTCCCTCTTGATGTTCCCTTCTGTTCTGTCTTCCCACAGCCCTTCCTGTCTCTACTGTAAAAACTTCCTTGAATCTCCTGTTCAGCTCCTCACATACCTCCTGATCATTTCTTGTGAGTTCTCCACCTTCTGTCCTTAATCTGATCACCTGGTCTTTGACTGTTGTCTTCCTCCTGATGTGGCTATACAACAGTTTCGGGTCAGTCTTGATTCTCGATGCTATGTCATTTTCATACTGTCGCTGGGCCTCCCTCCTTACCTGTGCGTACTCATTCCTGGCTCTGCGACTGATCTCCCTATTTTCGTGTGTTCTCTGCCTTCTGTACTTTTTCCATTCTCTATTGCACTTTGTTTTTGCCTCCTTACACCGTCGGGTGAACCAGGGGCTTGTTCTGGTCTTCCCGTTGTTACTGTTGCCCTTGGGAATGAACCTTTCCACTGCCTCCTTGCATTTTGTTGCTACATATTCCATCATTTCATTTACTGGCTTTCCTGCCAGTTCTCTGTCCCACTGGACCTCCCGCAGGAAGTTCTTCAACCCTATGTAGTCCCCTCTTTTATAGTCAGGTTTTTCCCATTCTACTCCTGTTATTCTCTCCACTTGCAGCTCTACTATGTATTCAAAGCACAGAACCACGTGGTCGCTAGCTCCTAGGGGACTCTCATACTTGATGTCCTCAATATCTGAGCTGCCCAGGGTGAACACAAGGTCCAATCTTGCTGGTTCATCCTCCCCTCTCACTCTGGTAGTGTCCTTAACATGTTGGTGCATGAGGTTTTCCAGCACCACGTCCAACATCCTGGCTCTCCATGTTTCGGGACCCCCATGTGGCTCCAGGTTTTCCCAGTCAATCTCCCTGTGGTTGAAATCCCCCATAACCAGCAACTTTGCTCTGCTGGAGTGAGCTCTTCTTGCCACCTCAGCAAGTGTGTCCACCATTGCTCTGTTGCTCTCTTCATATTCCTCTCTTGGCCTCCTGCAGTTCTGTGGTGGATTATACATCACTGCAATGACCACTTTGTGTTCCCCCGACTGAAGTGTACCTGCTATGTAGTCTCTTTCTCCCGTCTCATCTATTCCTTCCATTTTCTCGAATTTCCATCTGTTTTTTACGAGCAGAGCAACCCCACCTCCCCCCCTGCCCCTGTGTGTGTGTGTGTGTGTGTTTTAGTTACTACCAACTGGCCAATTTTCTCACGTAAACTAATATTACGAGCTGTTTAACAGAAGTTTCAAATCTGTACTTTCGCAAAAAAAAAAATCCTTCTTTTTGTGCTATAAATTGAGACCTTT
>NC_091298.1:14419820-14439820 GCF_038502225.1 Cherax quadricarinatus | reverse complement strand
CGTCTCCCACCGAGGCAGGGTGACCCAAAAAGAAAGAAAATCCCCAAAAAGAAAATACTTTCATCATTCAACACTTTCACCTCATTCACATATAATCACTGTTTTTGCAGAGGTGCCCAGAATACAACAGTTTAGAAGTATATACGCATAAAGATACACAACATATCCCTCCAAACTGCCAATATTCCGAACCCCTCCTTTAAAGTGCAGACATTGTACTTCCCATTTCCAGGACTCAAGTCCGGCTATATAAAAGTAATCGATGCTCTCGTTCATACATACTGTAACTGTAGCTTTGGAAACTTGCAGAGGCCACGGACGAAACGTTGTAATAAAGGGTCACAGTGTTCTGCCTTTGTGTCTTTATCCATCTTTGTACTATGTAAATGATGTAAGCGTATGTAATAATCAGGCTTTTTCGAGGATTCGAATTGCTAGGACGTCAAGTGTGAGACATAAGCCTTACCAATCGAGTCATCCCACTTTAATAAGATACTTCCACACTCCCTACATACTTGCAGAGGCCAGCTGGGTCACAGTTCGTGGCAGATTACTGTGACTCACATGACTGGTAGTACCCAATGCTACTTTTACTGTTAAGATAAGGTTTGTTTAGATTTGTAACCCCGGAGGGTTTGCTACCCAGGATAACCCAAGAAAGTCAGTGCGTCATCGAGGACTGTCTGTCTTATTTAGATTAGGGTCCTTCAATCTTGTTCCCCAGAATGCAACCCTCACCAGTCTACTAACACCCAGGTACCTAATTACTTCTAGGTGAACAGGGACAGCAGGTGTAAGGAAACATGCCCAACATTTCCACCCATGTCGAGTTTGAACCTCGGACACTCAGTGTGAGGCAGAGCGTTGCCAACCAAGCCACGGTGCACTGGTGAGTGTTAACTGGATCGTGAGTCTATGAGGTCTTGTTGTTGCTCGAAAATGTTTTGATGTCGTTGATGGGAAATACCCTGTTTAATCTTCAGGACAAGCATGGTGGTCATACCCTGGCGTACAGGCTCGAGCCGCTGACGTCTTGCAGGCCCTCCTCTGCCTGCTTTGAATCCTGACAGCATCTTAGCTACATTCTAGCAGATTCATTAAGCTTGTTATCTCTGCGCTACATATGGAAGCCTGGGAGAAGAATAAGCAGGTAACAGAGACAGACTTTATTGACACCTTCAGTTATATCTCCAAGGTACACAGAGTAAAGCTCGACTGAACGAAATAAACTACATCAGTAGTGGTAAGATATTTTATTTTGAAGAAACGTTTCGCCCTGAATGGTTTCTTTAGTTGCTGGCGAGATGTTTCCTCGGTATAATGTTCTAATACCACACAATTATCGGTATTTTATACCAACTCATTTGCGAGGTCTGACTAACTTAACCTGCCTCAGACTAGGGCAGGAGCCCACCCAAAATGTCGTACCTCTACAGTTATATAGTAATTTGAATAACTTTAGTGTTGGAAGATCCTCAAAATGTGTGAATACAAACCAGTCAAACTACTTTCACACATGCATCAGTACTGACCACTCCATAGCATGGATAAGTATTACTCTAAGAGTCATCAACCCACGAAAAAAAAAAACATGATATATATTTCTCTTAAACAAACGACAGTAAAATACTTAAGAAGAATAGATAGTTGCCGGGCAATTAGCTATCAGAATAGAAGCTAAGATTTTGACAAGCTAGACTGTCATGGAAAGTTTCTCATTGAGTGACAGTAAAACGGTGAGTGGAAGCTGTTAGTTAGAAGACAGTCAGTTCAGTCACGCAAATGACTACGACTAGATATTGTTAAATAACTGGCGTGTAGTTAAACAGTGACTGGAAGTTGTCGGCGTCGAGGAACGAATTGGCCGGTATCGTCCCGTTCCACACGATCCCACTGAAGGAGGATACCATTCATGGCCACCCAGACGCCGGGAACGGCGGCCTGTACGCCGCCCAGGGCCACCCCAATGTTGAAGTCGGCGTCCGTGTCTCTGATGGCATCCAGTAAGATATTAATTAGAACTGTAAACAGATTAGACCACTAAAATTTAAAATTAAAGTATAATAAATACTATAATTAAGCAGTGTCGTGGCATAATAGTGAATTTTGCCACCGAAGTGGCTAGTTTATTGTGCACTCCATATCCATCCTGTGGACGGTAGCACAAGAGTATGTGGATACACAAAAGGCCTAGGATCTAGGTCCCCAAAAGGGGACCTAGTTCCTACTACTAGGTCATACTACTAGGTCATACTACTAGGTCATACGGTTCATATTAGTAAATTTCAGTGTAAACTCACTTTGAAAAGCTGGTGGAGCAAAACATTGGTAAGAATAGGTTTCCTAACACCTGTTGTCCACGTCCACTTACCAGTAAATTGATACCTAGTAGTTAGTAATCTGTTATTGGTTGCCCTTACTGGTCGCCCTAATCTGTTACTGGAGCCATAACTGGTCGTCCTAATCTGTTACTGGAGCCATAACCGATCGCCCTAATCTGTTACTGGAGCCATAACCGATCGCCCTAATCTGTTACTGGAGCCATAACTGGTCGTCCTAATCTGTTACTGGAGCCATAACTGGTCGTCCTAATCTGTTACTGGAGCCATAACCGATCGCCCTAATCTGTTACTGGAGCCATAACTGGTCGTCCTAGTCTGTTACTGGAGCCATAACTGGTCGTCGTAATCTGTTACTGGAGCCATAACTGGTCGTCCTAATCTGTTACTGGAGCCATAACTGGTCGTCCTAATCTGTTACTGGAGCCATAACTGGTCGTCCTAATCTGTTGTTTGGGCTCTGAGCCCCAACCAAAAAAATTATCTTACTTGGACAATCTTGGGGAGCACTGAACCCGTACGGGTCATACAGCGCCAGGGGGGTAAATGGGAGGTACTCAGACTAAATTAAAGGAATTGAAGCACAGGTCCAATTCTTTGAACCAAGAGCCTCCTCACTAGCATCAGGAAACCTCCCTTGAGAAGTCTTAAGATTAAACAGGCCCGGTGTCTACCTGCTCAAGTCTCCATGTCTACCTTCTACACAACGCCACGAGTACACTGAGAGACAACACAATAAGTGTCCGGGGATCAAGACTGTTCAACTGCCTCCAGCATACATAAGTGAGATTACCAATAGACCCCTGGCTGTCTTCAGGAAGGCACTGGACAGGCACCTAAAGTCAGTACCTGACCAACCGGGCTGTGGTTCGTACGTCAATTTGCGTGCGGCCAGCAGTAACAGCCTGGTTGATCAGACCTTGATCCACCATGAGGCCTGGTCTCAGACCGAGCCGCGGGGGCATTGACCCCTGAAACCCTCTCTAGGTAAACTACAAGTAAACGTCATGTGAGATCCACCCTGGACTGGGCTCCAGGAGAACATCTGGACTAGAAAATTCTTGAGGAGACCGAAAAGAGTAAAAGCAACTGAATCCCAAGAAACGAACCACGGAATGGGTTGGGGGGTTGAACCCATGGTAAGTGAGTCCCAAAACTTCAGGCCAGTGGGGTTCAAACTCCACCCGTTCCGTGGTTTGTTTGCAGTTGTCTTATTACGATTTCGTGAACAATGTACGCAAAATTGCTGTAAACTAGTGTTCAGAATATCTCTGCAAATTCGGTAATGGCAGTAAGACACTTGAGGAAGTAAACAGTGTTTTGTAATACAGTAGGTGGCCAACACTCATATACCTTCTATTACTGGAGTGGAATGGGCCACCTGATCACCTGAGATCTTGTCTTAGTATAAAAGAATTTAAGAATATCGCTCAATAATGCCTAATGAAAGAAGTGGCAGAGAAGAAGGGTAGTTACTTCTTCTGTTGCTAAAATATTCATTACTGGTTTATTATCGAACGTGTTAATTTCTGTGTTGATTTACGTTTTTACTATCATTAAGAGCAGAAAACAAGACGGCATTTATTCATGCCTAGGTAAAATAAAAATGTGTCGCTACATAACACAAAGACCTTACTGGAAATAAGTCCCTTTGTTTGACTTTATTTGGTGATCCTGGTTTAAAATGTTGACGTTTCCAGTTATGTTTGAGGATTAATGAAACGCTTATTAATCTATTAAAGTCTTTATCAATTTTCTCTCATCCAAACATATGATCATTCCGAGAGGCTGCTACCCACAAGTCCATAAACACCTGGGTACCTATCATACTGCTATGTAATAATAACAATAATAATTTTTATTTCCACAATTATATGGTACAACTTATACAGACCATAGCTAATATCCTATTACCTGGAGTTTACCTGGAGAGAGTTTCGGGGGTCAACGCCCCCGCGGCCCGGTTTGTGACCAGGCCTCCTGGTGGATCAGCGCCTGATCAACCAGGCTGTTGCTGCTGGCTGCACGCAAACCAACGTACGAGCCACAGCCCGGCTGATCAGGAACTGACTTTAGGTGCTTGTCCAGTGCCAGCTTGAAGACTGCCTGGGGTCTGTTGGTAATCCCCCTTATGTGTGCTGGGAGGCAGTTGAACAGTCTCGGGCCCCTGACACTTATTGTATGGTCTCTTAACGTGCTAGTGACACCCCTGCTTTTCATTGGGGGGATGATGCATCGTCTGCCAAGTCTTTTGCTTTCGTAGTGAGTGATTTTCGTGTGCAAGTTCGGTACTAGTCCCTCTAGGATTTTCCAGGTGTATATAATCATGTATCTCTCCCTCCTGCGTTCCAGGGAATACAGGTTTAGAAACCTCAAGCGCTCCCAGTAATTGAGGTGTTTTATCTCCGTTATGCGCGCCGTGAAAGTTCTCTGTACATTTTCTAGGTCGGCAATTTCACCTGCCTTGAAAGGTGCTGTTAGAGTGCAGCAATATTCCAGCCTAGATAGAACAAGTGACCTGAAGAGTGTCATCATGGGCTTGGCCTCCCTAGTTTTGAAGGTTCTCATTATCCATCCTGTCATTTTTCTAGCAGATGCGATTGATACAATGTTATGGTCCTTGAAGTTGAGATCCTCCGACATAATCACTTCCAGGTCTTTGACGTTGGTGTTTCGCTCTATTTTGTGGCCAGAATTTGTTTTGTACTCTGATGAAGATTTAATTTCCTCATGTTTACCATATCTGAGTAATTGAAATTTCTCATCGTTGAACTTCATATTGTTTTCTGCAGCCCACTGAAAGATTTGGTTGATGTCCGCCTGGAGCCTTGCAGTGTCTGCAATGGAAGACACTGTCATGCAGATTCGGGTGTCATCTGCAAAGGAAGACACGGTGCTGTGGCTGACATCCTTGTCTATGTCGGATATGAGGATGAGGAACAAGATGGGAGCTAGTACTGTGCCTTGTGGAACAGAGCTTTTCACCGTAGCTGCCTCGGACTTTACTCTGTTGACGACTACTCTCTGTGTTCTGTTAGTGAGGAAATTATAGATCCATCGACCGACTTTTCCTGTTATTCCTTTAGCGCGCATTTTGTGCGCTATTACGCCATGGTCACACTTGTCGAAGGCTTTTGCAAAGTCTGTATATATTACATCTGCATTCTTTTTGTCTTCTAGTGCATTTAGGACCTTGTCGTAGTGATCCAGTAGTTGAGACAGACAGGAGCGACCTGTTCTAAACCCATGTTGCCCTGGGTTGTGTAACTGATGGGTTTCTAGATGGGTGGTGATCTTGCTTCTTAGGACCCTTTCAAAGATTTTTATGATATGGGATGTTAGTCTGTAGTTCTTTGCTGTTGCTTTACTGCCCCCTTTGTGGAGTGGGGCTATGTCTGTTGTTTTTAGTAACTGAGGGACGACCCCCGTGTCCATGCTCCCTCTCCATAGGATGGAAAAGGCTCGTGATAGGGGCTTCTTGCAGTTCTTGATGAACACAGAGTTCACCAGGATGCAACCCACACCAGTCAGCTAACACCCAGGTACCTTCCTACTGCTAGGTGAACAGGGACAGCAGGTGTCTTAAGGAATCATGCCCAGTGTTTCCACCCGTACCGGTGATCGAACCACGGACACTCAGTATGTGAGCTAAGTGCACTACCAACCGAGCTAAGTAAACTAAGGGCAGTGGGGGTAGGGAAACTTGTTTATATGTCAAGTAAATCTTCATAATGTTATATTTTGTTGCTGTTGTTACAGAATGCTATTTATAATTGATGTATTATTAATATATCATAATCTTGGGGGAGCGCTCAACCCGTAGAAATTATACAGCGCCTGTGAGGGGCATTTAAGGTATTCAGCCTCAATCTAGGGAACAGATCCAGTTCCTTAGGTCAAGAGCCTCTCACTAGCGTCAAGGGACCTTCCTTGAGGGATTTAATTTCTGTAGAGTTTGTCATAAGCGATGTCTGTGATATACCAAAGCCGAACCACATGTTTAAGAGGTGCAACGAAATGTACACAAAAGGAAGCATAAGCTCGCCAGACTGCAAGGCAAGACATGAGGGGTTTGACACCCCTCATGGAAGGTTCCTTGATGTTGGTGAGGGGCTCTTGATTTAGGGAATTGGATCTGTGCTCCAGTTCCCCGAATTAAGCCTGAATGCCTTCCACATCCCCCCTCTCCTGGGCGCTGTATAATCCTACGAGTTTAGCGCTTCCCCCTTGATTATAATAATAATAATAATAATAATAATAATAATAATAATAATAATAATAATAAGACAAAAAAAATGACATTATTTATCCACTAGAGTAATAATATATATACAACAGTGTATCCGTCAAAGACATTTAAAAGTCACATAGTTTGAGATAAACATGATCTTAAATTTTAAACCAGGCAAACCTTATCTGGAAAAAAATGGGCTCTGAAGAAATTGAAGCCAAGAGCATATAATAGATAGAAAAATACTGAAAACATTCTGAAGTTAGCCATGAAAGGCAACATTTTCTTTGTTACGCAAAATAAAAATGGTTTCTTAAAGGTATAACTTAATTACTTTCAATTACGCTTTCCTTTGTGAAATTAATAATAATAATAATAATAATAATAATAATAATAATAATAATAATAATAATAATAATAATAATAGAAGAAGAAGCCATTAGGATCAATAAATAAATTAATAATTAATAAATAGATAAATAATAAATAAATAAATACCCAAAACAGTACTGCCCGACACCCACACATCGACACCAGATCGACACCATGCCTAACTCATCGACACCATTAATTAATTAATTAATTGCAAGTGCAGGAAACATAGATATTATTGCTATAACAGAGACCTGGCTCAATCTGAAAGATAGAGAGATGCCCTCTGAATGTCACATACAAGGCTATAAATTATTCCACACTGACAGGGTCAACAGGAAAGGTGGTGGAGTAGCGATGTATGTCAGAGACAATTTAAATTGTTGTGTTAGACAAGATATTAAATTAGAAGCGTCAGCCACTGAATCTGTTTGGTTACAGCTTCTCGAGGGCCGAGAAAAACTAATTTTGGGTGTGATTTACAGGGCCCCAAATCTTGATAGGGAGTGCAGTAAACTTCTATGGGACGAAATTCGTAAGGCATCTACATACGAAAATGTTGTGCTAATGGGAGATTTCAACTATAGACAGATTGACTGGAGCAATTTGACAGGAAATTTAGAGTCGGGTGACTTTCTTGATACGATCCAGGATTGTTTTTTAAAACAGTTTGTGACAGAGCCAACTAGGGGAAATAACCTCCTTGACTTGGTTCTTGCCAGTAGGGAAACACTAATTAATAATCTTGAGGTTAATGATGAGCTTGGGGAGAGTGATCACAAATCACTCAGTTTTAACATATCATGGAATTCCCCTAATAATGGCAATCAAGTCTCCGTCCCTGACTTTCGCTTGGCTGATTTCATAGGACTGAAAAATTACTTAGGTGGGCTGAACTGGAATGACCTGACTAGGGGTCAGGTAGGTGGTGATGGTTGCCGATATGATGCTTTCCAGGGCATAGTTCTAGCTGCTCAGTCAAATTATGTTCCAAATAGGGAAATCAGATCAAACAAAAATGATCCTAAATGGATGAACAATAGATTAAAATATCTGATTGGTCAAAAGAGAGGCATATATAGGCAAATCAAAAGAGGAGAGGGGCAATTAAGAAATCGATATATTCAGTTAAAGAGAGAAATAAAGAAGGGAATTAGAAAAGCAAATAGAGATTATGAGGTTAAAGTTGCAAGAGAATCGAAGACTAACCCAAAAGGATTCTTTCAGGTATACAGAAGTAAGATCAGGGACAAGATAGGCCCACTCAAAAGTTCCTCGGGTCAGCTCACTGACAGTGATAAGGAAATGTGTAGAATTTTTAACACATACTTCCTCTCAGTTTTTACACAGGAGGATACCAGCGATATTCCAGTAATGATAAATTATGTAGAACAGGACGATAATAAACTGTGCACTATTAGGGTCACAAGTGACATGGTCCTTAGGCAAATAGATAAATTAAAACCTAACAAATCCCCAGGCCCTGATGAACTGTATGCAAGGGTTCTAAAGGAATGTAAAGAGGAGCTTAGCACACCTTTGGCTAATCTTTTCAACATATCACTACAAACTGGCATGGTGCCAGATAAGTGGAAAATGGCAAATGTGATACCTATTTTCAAAACAGGTGACAGGTCCTTAGCTTCGAACTATAGACCAATAAGCCTAACCTCCATAGTGGGAAAATTTATGGAATCAATAATTGCCGAGGCAGTTCGTAGCCACCTTGAAAAGCATAAATTAATCAACGAATCTCAGCATGGTTTTACAAAGGGGCGTTCCTGCCTTACGAATTTATTAACTTTTTTCACTAAGGTATTTGAGGAGGTAGATCATGGTAATGAATATGATATTGTGTATATGGACTTCAGTAAGGCTTTTGACAGGGTCCCACATCAGAGACTATTGAGGAAAATTAAAGCACATGGAATAGGAGGAGAAATTTTTTCCTGGATAGAGGCATGGTTGACAAATAGGCAGCAGAGAGTTTGCATAAATGGGGAGAAATCAGAGTGGGGAAGCGTCACGAGCGGTGTTCCACAGGGGTCAGTGTTGGGCCCCCTGCTGTTCACAATCTACATAAACGACATAGATGAGGGCATAAAGAGCGACATCGGCAAGTTTGCCGATGACACCAAAATAGGCCGTCGAATTCATTCTGACGAGGACATTCGAGCACTCCAGGAAGATTTGAATAGACTGATGCAGTGGTCGGAGAAGTGGCAGATGCAGTTTAATATAGACAAATGCAAAGTTCTAAATGTTGGACAGGACAATAACCATGCCACATATAAACTAAATAATGTAGATCTTAATATTACGGATTGCGAAAAAGATTTAGGAGTTCTGGTTAGCAGTAATCTGAAACCAAGACAACAGTGCATAAGTGTTCGCAATAAAGCTAATAGAATCCTTGGCTTCATATCAAGAAGCATAAATAATAGGAGTCCTCAGGTTGTTCTTCAACTCTATACATCCTTGGTTAGGCCTCATTTAGATTATGCTGCACAGTTTTGGTCACCGTATTACAGAATGGATATAAATTCTCTGGAAAATGTACAAAGGAGGATGACAAAGATGATCCCATGTATCAGAAACCTTCCCTATGAGGATAGACTAAGGGCCCTGAAACTGCACTCTCTAGAAAGACGTAGAATTAGGGGGGATATGATTGAGGTTTATAAGTGGAAGACAGGAATAAATAAAGGGGATGTAAATAGTGTGCTGAAAATATCTAGCCTAGACAGGACTCGCAGCAATGGTTTTAAGTTGGAAAAATTCAGATTCAGGAGGGATATAGGAAAGTACTGGTTTGGTAATAGAGTTGTGGATGAGTGGAACAAACTCCCAAGTACCGTTATAGAGGCCAGAACGTTGTGTAGCTTTAAAAATAGGTTGGATAAATACATGAGTAGATGTGGGTGGGTGTGAGTTGGACCTGATAGCTTGTGCTAACAGGTCGGTTGCCGTGTTCCTCCCTTAAGTCAATGTGACCTGACCTGACTAGGTTGGGTGCATTGGCTTAAGCCGGTAGGGACTTGGACCTGCCTCGCATGGGCCAGTGGGCCTTCTGCAGTGTTCCTTCGTTCTTGTGTTCTTGTGTTCTTGTGACACCATGCCTAACCCTTCTAGGGTAGGGTAGGTGCCTGAGCCCGAGCCTTTAGCTCATAAGACTGTCATTCCCATTTGCTCCCTTGGGGCGGGGATGGCAGACCAGAGAGGCCTAGCTTGTGGCTAGGCCTGGGGACAATTGGTCCCAAAGATGAGGAGGTACTTGTGCCTCCTCCCATGGGAGTCTTAGGTCTCAGACACTCCCTAAAGAGGGAGCCAAGGCCGGGCCACCACTTGGACAAGGCCCGGGCCGGGAGAATACCGGCTAATCTTTAACTAACTAACTAGGTAAACCACATCGACACCATACCTAACCCTTCTAGGGTAGGGTAGGTGCCTGAGCCCGAGCCTTTAGCTCATAAGACTGTCATTCCCATTTGCCCCCTTGGGGCGGGGATGGCAGACCAGAGAGGCCTAGCTTGTGGCTAGGCCTGGGGACAGTTGGTCCCAAAGATGAGGAGGTACTTGTGCCTCCTCCCATGGGAGACTTAGGTCTCAGACACTCCCTAAAGAGGGAGCCAAGGCCGGGCCACCACTTGGGAAAGGCCCGGGCCGGGAGAATACCGGCGAATCTTTAATAATAATAATAATAATAAATTTGATTAATGCCGGAGGGATGGTAACTAGAGATGACAGGATGGCAAACTGGCAGAAATCTTTCATGGTATATAAAATTAGCAAAAAGACGTGAATAAAAAAAGATGACAGTCGCGAGGGGAGTAAGAACTGCTGTAATCGCACAATATTCTGCAGTGGGGTAAGAGTAACACCCTGGGGAGTGACACCCTGGGGTATTGAAGCCCAGGGGCAGTGACACCCAGGGGTAGTGACACCCAGGGATAGTGATACCCAGGGGTAGTGACACCCACGGGTAGTGACGCCCAGGGGTAGTGATACCCACGGGTAGTGATACCCACGGGTAGTGACACCCAGGGTAGTGACACCCAGGAGTAGTGACACCCAGGGGTAGTGATACCCAAGGGTAGTGACACCCCCGGGTAGTGACACCCAGGGAAGTGACACCCACGGGTAGTGACACCCACGGGTAGTGACACCCACGGGTAGTGACACCCACGGGTAGTGACACCCACGGTAGTGACACCCAGGGATAGTGACACCCAGGGGTAGTGACACCCAGGGGGAGTGACACCCAGGAGGAGTAAGGAACCACAACCAGCATACTTTCAAAAGCGTCTATGTCATTCTTAGACCCGGGTCCATAAGAACGCATAGTTCAGGATGAACTACAAAAGCTGGAAATTGTTCACTTGAACTGAAATTCAACCATACAAGTAAAATTACTAACAACCGGTGTCCAGATTATCATTTTAGGCAACTTTTATCAATGTTAGGAATCAAAGCCAACATGGTACCAGGAGAATGTGAGCACAATTTAGTATTACCTACAGTACATAACCAAGATTTATAGTACACAGTGATAAAGGATTGGAATGAGCTGTTTGATCATATCAAGGACAGTGTTAGTATAAACCAGTTGAAAAACAAAACGAAAAAGTACCTGATGACTAGAGATACAGATATAAGAGAGGAAAGTGATTTCATGTAATCAGATAAATGTAAGTGTAGGAGATAAGTGTATGCAACTAAGTGGGTGTTTTTTTTTTTTTATAATGCTCAGGCCGTAGGTTGTGTTTGGGTTTTGCTTTGCGCTTATGTGGGCCCAGGTAAGTTTGAATGGGGCTGTGAGTGTGGTGGAGATACAGAAATATTAGTGTATTTACCAGCCGGCTGGAAGGCAGAAGGGGAGTGTCGTTCACTGGCGCCATTAATAATGTTAAATTTTCCTATGACCTATCTTTAATCACCTAGTAACAGTATACTAATGTCTTACTTATATTCTGTGGATAATGTGTTGAAGGCGGGTTTGTGTTGTATATACTGGTTTGTATGTTTATTTTTCTACAGGACAGCTTAATTGACTTTCTTTAAAGATCAAACCTAAAGTGATTAGTAAACAAACGTTGACTATCTTTTTTAATTTTTTTTCTGTAAGCTGAAGTGGGACCAAGTAAACCAAGTCCTAACCGATATAAGCTGGGAAGATATACTAAGCAACACAGACCCCAACTTATGCCTAGAACAGATTAACTTGGTGGCACTCGATGTATGCACAAGACTTATTCCTCTAAGAAAAAGGAGGAGTAGATGTAAAATAGAAAGAGACAGGCGCTCTCTTTACAGGCGACGGAAAAGAATAACAGAGCGGCTAAAAGAGGTCAATCTGTCTGAAATGCGTAGGGAGACACTGGTCAGAGAAATAGCAAACATCGAACTTAAGCTAAAGGAATCTTATAGGAGTCAGGAATCGCGGGAAGAACTAAAAGCCATAAATGAAATCGAAAGAAACCCAAAGTATTTCTTCTCCTATGCCAAATCAAAGTCGAGAACAACGTCCAGTATTGGGCCCTTACTTAAACAAGATGGGTCCTACACAGATGACAGCAAGGAAATGAGTGAGCTACTCAAGTCCCAATATGACTCAGTTTTTAGCAAGCCACTAACCAGACTGAGAGTCGAAGATCAAAATGAATTTTTTATGAGAGAGCCACAGAATTTGGTTAACACAAGCCTATCTGATGTTATCCTGACGCCAAATGACTTCGAACAGGCGATAAATGACATGCCCATGCACTCTGCCCCAGGGCCAGACTCATGGAACTCCGTGTTCATCAAGAACTGCAAGAAGCCCCTATCACGAGCCTTTACCATCCTATGGAGAGGGAGCATAGACACGGGGGTCGTCCCACAGTTGCTAAAAACAACAGACATAGCCCCACTCCACAAAGGGGGCAGTAAAGCAACAGCAAAGAACTACAGACCGATAGCACTAACATCCCATATCATAAAAATCTTTGAAAGAGTCCTAAGAAGCAAGATCACCACCCATCTAGAAACCCATCAGTTACACAACCCAGGGCAACATGGGTTTAGAACAGGTCGCTCCTGTCTGTCTGAACTATTGGATCACTACGACAAGGTCCTAGATGCACTAGAAGACAAAAAGAATGCAGATGTAATATATACAGACTTTGCAAAAGCCTTCGACGAGTGTGACCATGGCGTAATAGCGCACAAAATGCGTGCTAAAGGAATAACAGGAAAAGTCGGTCGATGGATCTATAATTTCCTCACTAACAGAACACAGAGAGTAGTAGTCAACAGAGTAAAGTCCGAGGCAGGCACGGTGAAAAGCTTTGTTCCACAAGGCACAGTACTCGCTCCCATCTTGTTCCTCATCCTCATATCTGACATAGACAAGGATGTCAGCCACAGCACCGTGTCTTCCTTTGCAGATGGCACCCGAATCTGCATGACAGTGTCTTCCATTGCAGACACTGCAAGGCTCCAGGCGGACATCAACCAAATCTTTCAGTGGGCTGCAGAAAACAATATGAAGTTCAACGATGAGAAATTTCAATTACTCAGATATGGTAAACACGAGGAAATTAAATCTTCATCAGAGTACAAAACAAATTCTGGCCACAAAATAGAGCGAAACACCAACGTCAAAGACCTGGGAGTGATCATGTCGGAGGATCTCACCTTCAAGGACCATAACATTGTATCGATCGCATCTGCTAGAAAAATGACAGGATGGATAATGAGAACCTTCAAAACGAGGGATGCCAAGCCCATGATGACACTCTTCAGGTCACTTGTTCTATCTAGGCTGGAATATTGCTGCACACTAACAGCACCTTTCAAGGCAGGTGAAATTGCTGACCTAGAAAATGTAGAGAGCCTTCACGGCGCGCATAACGGAGATAAAACACCTCAATTACTGGGAGCGCTTGAGGTTCCTGAACCTGTATTCCCTGGAACGCAGGCGGGAGAGATACATGATTATATACACCTGGAAAATCCTAGAGGGACTAGTACCGAACTTGCACACGAAAATCACTCACTACGAAAGCAAAAGACTTGGCGGACGATGCAACATCCCCCCAATGAAAAGCAGGGGTGTCACTAGCACGTTAAGAGACCATACAATAAGTGTCAGGGGCCCAAGACTGTTCAACTTCCTCCCAGCATACATAAGGGGGATTACCAACAGACCCCTGGCAGTCTTCAAGCTGGCACTGGACAAGCACCAAAAGTCGGTTCCTGATCAGCCGGGCTGTGGCTCGTACGTTGGTTTGCGTGCAGCCAGCAGTAACAGCCTGGTTGATCAGGCTCTGATCCACCAGGAGGCCTGGTCACAGACCGGGCCGCGGGGGCGTTGACCCCCGGAACTCTCTCCAGGTAAACTCCAGGTAAGAGTGTGTGGTCTTGGGATGGTTTATTCTTAATAATTTTTAATTTACACCTAGACCAGTATTTTACCCCTGGGTCCCCGTAATTTTATAACAATCATATACTAGTTTTTAAGATCTCTGGTGCTCACCTGAATTTCTCCGGAGTGTGGGCTCCTGTGAAGACCACTGTCTTAGTGTTGACACCTCGCTGACGGAGACTGTTGGCCAGATAGGTGGAGGTCTGCAGGAGTGTGTCAGTACCGTGTGTCACCACTATTTTACACTGTCCAGCATTACTCACTCGCTCCACCAATGCTTCTCTGAAATATACACATGTACGTAGATAATATAATGTATGTGTACATGTTTGTGTGTGCCCACGTCCCATAACGCTTGACGGCTACCTCTTCAATAAATGAAAATGCAATCATCAGTATACTTTAATAAGCACTTACAACACTTGTCAACCCACAGTGGTACATTAAACGCTGAAGAAGTAAGTTTATTGAGGTATACACAAATACAGTTACATAGATTATCATACATAGCAGCTTATGTGTAGAGAACCTGGGATAACCAAAAAAAGTCAGGCAGAGTGACTTTGCTCTTCTTGATACAAAAAAGGGAATCACAGATAGGAAATCACAGAATGGTAAACACAATTAGTAAATCACAAATAGGCAAATCACCTGTCATCGTCGGTGACATCCTGACTGTCTTTCCTGCAGATGGTGTCATACGTTGTGATGACAGATCTGGCTGGCCGGAGCCTCGCCAGTACCCGCCTCACAGCTGGCTCTCCCACCTCAAAGTAGAAGCCGCCTTTGGTCTTCGGATAGTCCTTATCGATGGTTCCTGAAAACGCGCGGCTCAGAAATACTATACATGTATATATATATATATATATATATATATATATATATATATATATATATATATATATATATATATATATATATATATATATATATATATACAGTGGTCCCTCGTTGTTCGTAATTAATCCGTTCCTGGAGCCGTTACTATAATCAAAATTTACGATTTACGAATCAATTTTCCCCATAAGAAATAATGTAAATACAATTAATCCGTTCCTGACACCCAGAAGTATTAAAACAAAAATTTTTTTAACATGAAATATGCATGTAGTACATAAACAATACAATGGGAAATGATGAATGAAACATTAACAGCATAACACTTACCTTTATTGGAGATTCTTCTTAGTGTATGGGAGACTGGAGGAGGAGAGAGAGTGGATTGTTTATAGTTTGGAAGGGGAATCCCCTTCCATCAACACCTCAGGTACCATTTGCTTTTCTGGGGTTGCTTCTCTTCTCTGTTTCTTAATGCCACTTGGACCACCTTGAGAGTCACTGGAGTCCTGTCTCGCAAAATAACTGTGGAGAGAGCTCTGTTTCTGGCGTCTCTTTAACACTTCCCTAAAATGGCCCAAGACTTTGTCACTGTACATGTTGCCAACCTGGCTTGCAACAACCTTGTTAGGGTGATGTATCTCCATAAAGCTTTCCATCTTACCCCACATAGCAAAAATATCTTTAATTTCTGAAGAAGGCACCTTCTTCCATCTCTCTTCCTCCTCCTCTGCAGCAAAATTCTGAGCTGCGATGTGTTGCTCTTCCTGCTGAAGCTCTTGCAGCTCCTTAGTAGTGAGCTCTTCATTGTGGTCTTCCACCAATTCTTCCACATCCTCCAAACTTACATCCAACCCCATGGAACTCCCCAGTGCCACAATTGATTTTACAACAGACATAGGCTCATTAGGGTCAGTCCCAAATTCTTCAAAATCCCTCTTGTCGACACAATCTGGCCACAAATTTCTCCAGGCAGAGTTCAAAGTCCTGGTAGTCACTCCCTCCCAAGCCATACCTATAAGGGTTATGCAGTGGAAGATGCTGAAGTGTTCTCTCCAAAATTCCCTTAGGGCCAAGTGAGTGTCTGTGGTCACAGTCAAGCACCTGTGAAACATTGCTTTTGTGTAGAGTTTTTTAAAGTTTGCAATAACCTGCTGGTCCATGGGTTGGAGGAGAGGAGTGGTATTCGGGGGCAAGAACTTTACTGTGATGAACCCAAGCTCCTCAAAAATTAGGTCATCCAAGTTTGGAGGATGAGCAGGTGCATTGTCCATTACTAGCAGGCACTTGAGATCCAATTTTTTTTCCAGGAGATACTCCTTCACACTAGGGCCAAACACTTCATTGAACCACTCGACGAAAATTTCCCTCGTGACCCATGCCTTACTATTAGATTTCCAAAACACACACAATTTACTCTTCATAACATTGTTTTTCCTGAACACTCTGGGATTTTCAGAATGGTACACTAGTAATGGCTTCACTTTGAAATCCCCACTAGCGTTAGCACAGAACATTAGCGTCAGCCTGTCTTTCATAGGCTTGTGTCCTGGCATTGCCTTTTCCTCTTGTGTAATGAAGGTCCTCTTTGGCATTTTCTTCCAAAAGAGGCCTGTTTCGTCACAATTGAACACTTGTTCAGGTTTCAGTCCTTCAGCCTCTATGTACTCCTGGAAGTCATGCACATATTTTTCAGCCGTGTGGTCCGAACTGGCAGCCTCACCATGCCTTACCACGCTGTGTATGCCAGTACGGTTCTTAAATCTCTCAAACCAGCCTTTGCTGGCCTTAAATTCACTCACTTCACCACTATTTGCAGGCAATTTCTTTACCAAATCTTCATGCAACTGCCTAGCCTTTTCACAAATAAACGAAGTCATAAGAGTATCTCCTGCTAATTGTTTCTCATTTATCCACACCAATAATAACTTCTCAAACTCTTCCAGTACTGGTGATCTCATTTTTGTCAGCATAGTTACTCCCTTTGCAACAACAGCATCCTTTATTTAATTTTTCTTGGCCACTATGGAACATAAGGTTGTGTAGGGTTTCTTATACATCCTGGACAGTTCGGCCACACTTGTACAACTTTCATATTGTTCAATGATGGTTTTCTTAAATTCAATCGTATTTCTCACCTTCTTTACCAGAAGCTTGGCACTAGGAGCTTTCTTTGGAGCCATGGTAGCTTATTTAGTACTTGCAAGCACTAAAATAAATGGAATATTATGAAATATTTCGCTGGAGCATGTGAGGGGACCTTCGCTCACTGGTAAACAATGCCAGACTGGCTGCCGCCCTGGCTCACGCCGTGGGTACGCGTCCCGGACGAACTACGACTCGCGAATCAACCTATGAAAAGCGAGTCCATGTTTATACGAAAATACCTCTATGATTGGCGAATTTTACGATTGCCGGGAACTACGAAAAGCGGGGGACCATTGTATATATATATATATATATATATATATATATATATATATATATATATATATATATATATATATATATATATATATATATATATATACATATATATATATATATATATATATATATATATATATATATATATATATATATATATATATATACATATACATATATATATACATATATATATATATATATATATATATATATATATATATATAAATATATATATACATATATATATATATATGCATACATATTATGGTACCCACGAACATGTGGTATTGATCAATAACAACACTGCGGCTAGCCAAGAAGTCGAACCCATGCTGCTTTGGCCTGCCTCATGGTGGGCGAAAACTCATGACTCCTTAATCCACGGGACCACACATTCCTTAAGAGTAGGGCATCCAGCGGAACTGGATGTTGTACTCCCTATCCAAGGACACACGATGGTGTGGATGACTCTAGGCTAATTTCATTCTAGTCTCTGTTTGGTGTACTAGTTCAATGAGTAGTATTTTATATTATTGTGACCACGAACGAGTGGTATTGGTCAATAACAACACTGCAATAACCAAGGATTCAAACCCATGCTGCTTTGGCCTGCCTCATGGTGAGCGAAAAAGCATGACGCCCTAAACGCATGACTAGAATGAAATTAGCCATTGTGTGTCTTTGGGTAGGGAGTACAACATATATATATATATATATATATATATATATATATATATATATATATATATATATATATATATATATATATATATATATATATATATATATACTAAATGTGTTCTTAAAAGGAGAAACTTTCGTTTTTCCTTTTGGGCCACCCTGCCTTGGTGGAATATGGCCGATGTGTTGAAAGAATATATATATATATATATATATATATATATATATATATATATATATATATATATATATATATATATATATATATATATATATATATATATATATATATATATATATATGTTGTGAGGGTGAGAGAAGAATTGGCGTAAATTGAGGCATGTGTACTCACCTAGTTGTACTCACCTAGTTGAGGTTGCGGGGGTCGAGTCCGAGCTCCTGGCCCCGCCTCTTCACTGATCGCTACTAGGTCACTCTCCCTGAGCCGTGAGCTTTATCATACCTCTGCTTAAAGCTATGTATGGATCCTGCCTCCACTACATCGCTTCCCAAACTATTCCACTTACTGACTACTCTGTGGCTGAAGAAATACTTCCTAACATCCCTGTGATTCATCTGAGTCTTCAGCTTCCAACTGTGTCCCCTTGTTACTGTGTCCAATCTCTGGAACATCCTGTCTTTGTCCACCTTGTCAATTCCTCTCAGTATTTTGTATGTCGTTATCATGTCCCCCCTACCTCTCCTGTCCTCCAGTGTCGTCAGGTTGATTTCCCTTAACCTCTCCTCGTAGGACATACCTCTTAGCTCTGGGACTAGTCTTGTTGCAAACCTTTGCACTTTCTCTAGTTTCTTTACGTGCTTGGCTAGGTGTGGGTTCCAAACTGGTGCCGCATACTCCAATATGGGCCTAACGTATACGGTGTACAGGGTCCTGAACGATTCCTTATTAAGATGTCGGAATGCTGTTCTGAGGTTTGCTAGGCGCCCATATGCTGCAGCAGTTATTTGGTTGATGTGCGCTTCAGGAGATGTGCCTGGTGTTATACTCACCCCAAGATCTTTTTCCTTGAGTGAGGTTTGTAGTCTCTGACCCCCTAGACTGTACTCCGTCTGCGGCCTTCTTTGCCCTTCCCCAATCTTCATGACTTTGCACTTGGTGGGATTGAACTCCAGGAGCCAATTGCTGGACCAGGTCTGCAGCCTGTCCAGATCCCTTTGTAGTTCTGCCTGGTCTTCGATCGAGTGAATTCTTCTCATCAACTTCACGTCATCTGCAAACAGGGACACCTCAGAGTCTATTCCTTCCGTCATGTCGTTCACAAATACCAGAAACAGCACTGGTCCTAGGACTGACCCCTGCGGGACCCCGCTGGTCACAGGTGCCCACTCTGACACCTCGCCACGTACCATGACTCGCTGCTGTCTTCCTGAGAAGTATTCCCTGATCCATTGTAGTGCCTTCCCTGTTATCCCTGCTTGGTCCTCCAGTTTTTGCACCAATCTCTTGTGTGGAACTGTGTCAAACGCCTTCTTGCAGTCCAAGAAAATGCAATCCACCCACCCCTCTCTCTCTTGTCTTACTGATGTCACCATGTCATAGAACTCCAGTAGGTTTGTGACACAGGATTTCCCGTCCCTGAAACCATGCTGGCTGCTGTTGATGAGATCATTCCTTTCTAGGTGTTCCACCACTCTTCTCCTGATAATCTTCTCCATGATTTTGCATACTATACATGTCAGTGAC
>NC_091298.1:14167320-14412320 GCF_038502225.1 Cherax quadricarinatus | reverse complement strand
TTCTGTCTCCTCTGTGAACACTTCTTTGAATCTCTTGTTGAGTTCCTCACATACTTCACGGTCATTTCTTGTTGTCTCTCCTCCTTCCTTCCTTAGCCTGATTACCTGGTCCTTGACTGTTGTTTTCCTCCTGATGTGGCTGTACAACAGTTTCGGGTCAGATTTGGCTTTCGCTGCTATGTCGTTTTCATATTGTCTTTGGGCCTCCCTTCTTATCTGTACATATTTGTTTCTGGCTCTACGACTGCTCTCCTTATTCTCCTGGGTCCTTTGCCTTCTATATTTCTTCCATTCCCTAGCACACTTGGTTTTTGCCTCCCTGCACCTTTGGGTAAACCATGGGCTCATCCTGGCTTTTTCATTATTCCTGTTACCCTTGGGTACAAACCTCTCCTCAGCCTTCTTGCATTTTGTTGCAACATATTCCATCATCTCATTAACTGGCTTCCCTGCCAGTTCTCTGTCCCACTGAATCCCGTTCAGGAAGTTCCTCATTCCTGTGTAGTCCCCTTTCTTGTAGTTTGGTTTCATTCGTCCTGGCCTTCCTGCTTCTCCCTCCACTTGTATCTCTACTGTGTATTAGAAGCTTAAAACCACATGGTCACTGGCCCCAAGGGGTCTTTCATATGTGATGTCCTCGATATCTGCACTACTGAAGGTGAATACTAAGTCCAGCCTTGCTGGTTCATCCTCTCCTCTCTCTCTTGTAGTGTCCCTTACGTGTTGGTACATGAAGTTTTCCAGTACCACCTCCATCATCTTAGCCCTCCATGTATCTTGGCCCCCATGTGGGTCCAAGTTCTCCCAATCGATCTCCTTGTGGTTAAAGTCACCCATGATCAGGAGCTTTGCCCTGCATGCATGAGCTCTTCTGGCCACTCTAGCCAGTGTGTCAACCATCGCTCTATTGCTCTCGTCGTACTCTTGCCTTGGCCTCCTGCTGTTCTGTGGTGGGTTATACATCACTGCTATTTCCACCTTGGGACCTCCAGAGTGAAGCGTTCCCTCTATGTAATCACTTTCTTCTCTGCTGTCTCCTCTCTCCAGCGATTTTTGATCAGCAATGCCACTCCTCCACCCCCCCTGTTCCCTCTGTCTTTCCTCAGGATTTGGTATCCCGTTGGAAAGATGGCATCTGTTATCATACCTGTAAGCTTGGTTTCTGTGAGAGCTATGATGTCCGGTGACGCTTCTTTGACTCTTTCATGCCACTCCTCCCACTTATTTGTTATTCCATCAGCGTTTGTGTACCATACCTTCAGTTTCCTTTCCAACACTGTGGTTTGGGGGGCCTGTGAGGGTGGGAGACCTGGTGGCATACTGTGGGATTCTATAGGTCGGTGTTGGGTGGAGGCTGTGGGTATGGATTGTAGTGTGTGTTGGGATGGTGTGATAGGTTGTATGGTTCTGAGAATAGTTGTGTGTGTGTTTGCCCTTGCTGTTCTGTTCTGCTCTGACTGATCTCTGCTGGTTCCATCCTTGTCTCTTTTCCTAGCTCCTTTCGCTTTTTTGTCCTCTCCCTCAGCTGCTGTCGTTCTGATTTTGTTCTGTCTCTGTCTAGGAACACCCTCTTGTACTCTTCCGAGTATTTCAATCGTGGTTTCTCTTGGAGGATCCTGTTCCGCACTGTTTCCGTCCTGAGAATCAGCTCGATTGGTCGGTTTCTCCCCTTCGAGTACCCCCCTATTCTCTGAAAATTTACAATCTCGTCCATCTCTTCACCTATTTCCGTGATGATTTTCTCAATCTCCTTTCTTTCTTCCTGCTGCCTTTCAGTGTGTGTCCTTTCCTCTCTCTCCTGAAGCCCATGGATAAACACTGATTTTGCCCTTTCCTCCTCCCATTGCCTCACCCTCTGTGACTCTGGATCCTGCCTGTATGTGGTCAGTTTCTCCCTTGATTTTTCCAGTGGCTCTTGATAGCATGGTTGTGCCTCAGCATTCGACCTATCACCCTCTCCATCTGCAACCAGCTGTTCTTCCCTTTCACTCCTTGGTCCTCCTTGGCAGGCTGATATGACCTTAACATAATTCATAATTCCTTCCTTCCTGTTCGGCCTCGCAGCTTCATATGCTGTGTCTTCTCTGGTCACAGCCCCTGTGTGTGTGTGTGTGTGTGTGTGCGTGTGTGTGTGTCTGTGTGTGTGTGTGTGTCTGTGTGTGTGTCTGTGTGTGTGTCTGTGTGTGTGTTAGTTACCATTTTGTCCTAGGCACAAGTGTGTGTGTGTTAGTTACCATTTTGTCCTAGGCACATGTCGATTAGACACTAGGCCTGTTGTATATGAGTACGTATATGTTAGTTAGTTACCATTTTGTCCTAGGCACATGTCGATTAGACACTAGGCCTGTTGTATATGAGTACGTATATGTTAGTTAGTTACCATTTTGTCCTAGGCACATGTCGATTAGACACTAGGCCTGTTGTATATGAGTACGTATGTGTGTGTGTGCGTGTGTGTGTGTGTGTGTGTGTGTGTGTGTGTGTGTGTGTGTGTGTGTGTGTGTGTGTGTGTGTGTGTGTGTGTGTGTGTGTGTGTGTGTGTGTATGTGTATGTGTGTGTGTATGTGTATATGTACTCACATATTTGTACTCACCTATTTGTGGTTGCAGGGGTCGAGTCTTAGCTCCTGGCCCCGCCTCTTCACCGGTTGCTACTGGGCCCTCTCTCTCCCCGCTCCATGTGTGTGTGTGTGTGTGTGTGTGTGTGTGTGTGTGTGTGTGTGTGTGTGTGTGTGTGTGTGTGTGTGTGTGTGTGTGTGTGTGTGTGTGTGTGTGTGTGTGTATGTGTGTGTGCGTGTGTGTGTGTGAGTGTGTGAGGGTGGGTGGGTGTGGGTGTTCACCCAATACACACACACACGCACACACACACACACACACACACACACACACACACACACACACACACACACACACACACACACACACACACACACACACACACACACACACAGCTAAGAGGTATGTCCTACGAGGAGAGGTTAAGGGAAATCAACCTGACGACACTGGAGGACAGGAGAGATAGGGGGGACATGATAACGACATACAAAATACTGAGAGGAATTGACAAGGTGGACAAAGACAGGATGTTCCAGAGATTGGACACAGTAACAAGGGGACACAGTTGGAAGCTGAAGACACAGATGAATCACAGGGATGTTAGGAAGTATTTCTTCAGCCACAGAGTAGTCAGTAAGTGGAATAGTTTGGGAAGCGATGTAGTGGAGGCAGGATCCATACATAGCTTTAAGCAGAGGTATGATAAAGCTCACGGCTCAAGGAGAGTGACCTAGTAGCGATCAGTGAAGAGGCGGGGCCAGGAGCTCGGACTCGACCCCCGCAACCTCAACTAGGTGAGTACACACACACACACACACACACACACACACACACACACACACACACACACACACACACACACACACACACACACACACACACACACAGGATGTTCTCATTATGTCATATCCTGGCATTATATGTGACTGGACTTGGCAGACAGATCTCACACCTCTCAACCCTTCGAGGGAGGTACCTAGATACTAGTAAGAGCTCTTGATCCAAGAAATTAAAACTACCTTCTTCTTAGAACAGATACAACCCTCTTAAAGATAAGGCGACTGTATTTTCCTCTAATAAGTCACCTCTGTCAAAAGATGTATTATTTTATTTACTAAAGATTCGCCGGTATTCTCCCGGCCCGGGCCTTTTCCGAGTGGTGGCCCGGCCTTGGCTCCCTCTTTAGGGAGTGTCTGAGACCTAAGTCTCCCATGGGAGGAGGCACAAGTCATGTATTTTTTTTTTTTTTATTCGCCGGTATTCTCCCGGCCCGGGTCTTTTCCACAGATGCGTGGAGGAAGGACACGTACAGTAACAAACACTGAGCTTTGTATAGGTACGAAACAACTATACGACTGTACCCAACTGAAACAATATACACTGAACTATACTTAAGTACAATAAAGCTAAAGCTAGAGTAATTTCCGTCATTGTATTGTATACTATATATATATATATATATATATATATATATATATATATATATATATATATATATATATATATATATATATATATATATATGTGTGTGTGTGTGTGTGTGTGTGTGTCGTGCCGAATAGGCAGAACTTGCGATCTTGCCATATAGGACAAGTGAAAATTTGTGTATGCAATTATTTCGCCAAAATCATTCTGAACCTAACGAAAAAAAAATGTTTCGTTGTGTTTGTTTAGAATTAAATTATTGTAAGCGTATCTAAAATATATTTAGTTGGATTAGGCTAAAATAAATTGTTCTTGTTATAATAAGGTTAGGTAAGTTTTATAAGATTCTTTTGGTGCAAAATTATAAATTTTTACATCAACATTAATGAATAAAATATATCTTTAAACATACAAGAGAAAATTTTAGAAAGGACTTAATTTTAAATGAGTTCTTGCTAATTGACCAGTTTTACATATTCCGCACGACATATATATATATATATATATATATATATATATATATATATATATATATATATATATATATATATATATATACATATACACATATACATATGTATATATACATATATATATGCAAGGAATTCGCGAGAGCATGCGAAATATACACAAACACTGATCTCTGGCTGAAGGAGACTCGAACCTACGAACCTTAGGACAAGGTACGCAGTGCTTTACCAATCTACCCACACTGGACCAATACCTTGGCGTGTAGCATGAGCTACACGTTTGATCCAAGGCAGCCAGCTTTCAGGGAGAAGGCTTACAGCTTTTCATCTCATCCCCTGCATGCATCAGCCTTACTAGAGATTTGAACAATGCAAGGAATTCGCGAGAGCATGCGAAATATACACAAACACCGATCTCTGGCTGAAGGAGACTCGAACCTACGAACCTTAGGATGAGATGAAAAGCTGTAAGCCTTCTCCCTGAAAGCTGGCTGCCTTGGATCAAACGTGTAGCTCATGCTACACGCCAAGGTATTGGTCCAGTGTGGGTAGATTGGTAAAGCACTGCGTACCTTGTCCTAAGGTTCGTAGGTTCGAGTCTCCTTCAGCCAGAGATCAGTGTTTATATATATATATATATATATATATATATATATATATATATATATATATATATATATAGGAGAGGCAAGTGCCGGTCGTGGTTACAGTTTCGTTGTCTCAACTCTAATGGTTTCCTCCGCAAAAATGGTAGTTGCCCTGGTTCAGGATGCGCTCCTGTGGAAAGTGATGATCCAGAGCCACCTCAGGCACCTGAACCCACTCCAACAGATCTCATCTCATCAGACAATATCTTGGAAGCAATTAAAGCAACAGGTACGAGGACACTCACACATATTCCCAAAGCAGCCCGTCCACACGAAGCTGGGAAACTTACAGACCTCTTATAAAAAGTAAATGATGGTTCCACTATCTTAAATGCTCCACCAACCATCAAGGCATGGCACAACTTGCTACTTTTTGGCAATGTCTGCTTAACTGTGCCGTAAGGAAGGGGAAAGAGGCTAGCCTCAATGATCATTAAATCTTTAAGAGACTTTCCTAAAACTGATTACCTCATTCGCCTTCTCCGTCAATACAAAAACGGGAGAGGCAGAACCCCCACTCACTCCACTGACAGTGAAAAAGTCAGAGTGCAGGTGAGCAAGAAAATTGAAGAGGGCAACACAGTGGGGGCAATCAGAATTATTACCAGTGAAGATACAGTTGCTCCCAGGGATGCTGACACGGCTGAAGCACTTAGAGGAAAGCACCCTGCCAGGGAAACCAGTGGCACCAACAGTTCCAACACCTCTGTCCCCACTATGGAACCATTGATCGTGGAAGACTCGAACATTTACAAAGCAATAATGTCGTTCCCATCTGGCTCTGATGGGGGTTACACTGCAATAAGGCCACAGCATTTAAAGGACATGGTTAATCCAGTTATTTGGGAGATTGCAGAGACACTGCTTTCAGAGATCACAAGGTTCGTCAACAGTTCCTTGGCTGGTCTGATTCCTGACAAAATTAAACCTTTCTTTTTTGGTGCAACACTTTGTGCACTTAAAAAGATGGATGGAGGAATTAGGCCTATTGCAGTAGGCCGCCTCGTTTCCAAAGCTGCTGTCCGAAGCATTCGCACAGAGGCAGCCATGATGCTTCAACCAAACCAGCTTGGCTTTGTGGTCAGCGGTTCATGCAACAAGGGCGTATATCAAGAACTTGCCTGAGGACAATGCAGTGGTAAAATTAGACTTCAAGAATGCATTTAATCTCCTGAAAAGAGATGTGGTATTAGCAGCGGTGCAAGAACATTTCCCTGGTCTCTTCCCCTTTGCTTCAGCTGGATATAGGAAGGAATCAATGCTCCTGTTTGGAGAGCATGAAATCACATCATCAGAGGGTGTCCAGCAAGGGGATCATCTTGTACCATTTCTCTTCTGTATAACAGTTAGGGAAATCACAGTCAGACTGACCAGTGAGCTAAACATCTGGTTCCTGGATGATGGCACGATAGCAGGTACAAAGGAGTCCCTCTTAGGTGATCTTACACAAGTGATGACACGGGGACAGGAAATGGGTCTCATCCTGAATCCATCTAAATGTGAAATCATCTCAGTCAGTCAACAAGGAATAAATGCAGTGAGATCCAAACTACCAGGAGCATCAGTCATTGCCCCTACAAATAGCGTCTTGCTTGGAGCATCTCTGGGAAGCGATGCCATTGACACAATCCTCAGGAAGAAATTGGAAGAGCTGAGGAGAATGGAACAACGAATAGGCAGTCTTGACACCCACGATGCCTTGTACCTTCTCACAAAGTGCTTGAGTTTGCCCAGGTTGACATATTTCCTAGGATGTGCACCTTCATATGATAGCCCTATACTGCACGAATTTGACAGTATCCTGAGGCAGATTTTTACGACAGAACTTAACCTTACTCTACAAGACGGGCAGTATAACCAAGCTACACTTCCAGTCAGACTAGGAGGCATTGGTGTCCGCAAGTCATCACAGATTGCACTACCTGCTTTTCTGTCCTCATGTGTTGCATCCAGAGGGCTTATAGTAGCAATTCTCCCTGAACATCTTAGGGACAAGATTGGAGTCCAGGACCAAAAGCTCATTGACGGAGCCAGGATCTGGGATAATCTAACGGGCTCTGAAACTAGACCTGCTCCCCCCAACAACTACAAACAGTCGCACTGGGATGGCCCGATAGCGGAGAAAATAGCCTCAACAATGCTTCAGAGTGTGTCAGGGAAGGATAGAGCCCGCCTCCTGGCAGTGAGAGCTCCTCATGCTGGGGACTTTCTGTTGGCTGTTCCCAACTCCAGCCTTGGCACACAGCTCGACCCACAGACGATCCGCATTGGTGTTGCCTTTCGACTTGCCGCCCCTGTTCTCGCCGAACACAGGTGTATTTGTGGCAGTGAAGCAGCAGACCGATTCGGGTACCATGATTTTGTGTGCCGTAAATCCGAGGGAAATATTGCAAGACATGAGGAGGTTAATAACATTATCAAGAGGAGCCTCACAACAGCCGAATGCCCAGCAGTAAGGGAGCCACCCCAACTATGCAGATCTGATGTCAGCCAGAAGCGTCCAGATGGTATCACACTTCAAGCCTGGACAGACGGTAAGCAGGTGGTGTGGGACTACACATGTGCATCTACCTTGGCTGATACCTATCTCTAATACACCAGGGAGGAAGGAGGGGCAGCCGCCAGCTTCAGGGAGTCCCAAAAGTCTAGAAAATATGGAGAACTTGCCCATCATTATATGTTTGCTCCCATAGGCTCAGAGACCCTTGTCTCATGGGAAAAGAGTTCATCTAAGTTCCTTAAGAAGCTAGGCAAAAGATTCATCAGGGTAACTAGGGATCCTAGGGCAGCTAGTTTTCTGTTCCAGTGACTCAGCGCTGCTGTTCAGAGGAGTAATGCCTGCTGTATTTTGGGCAAGCGCTCCAGTTATGAAGAGCTGGATGAGAATTTCGCATTATAATCAGTGACAAACACGTAACAATATGTACTAGACATGTATCTCTCACATCTCATGTACTGTACATGCCATCTTTATATAAAAAATGTATCTCTTAAACCTTTTGTACCATATTATGTAATAAAATATACCTACTGGTAAAAAAGAATGAAAAGATGGGGTGGCAGGGGATGTGGAATATTCAAACGGTTTCATTAAGAAATCCAAATATTCTTCCTTGAAGTCTTTTTATCCACTTCTCCGAGGCTATGGGTCCCACAATTTACACCAGAGGTGGACCCATTATATAAATATATATATATATATATATATATATATATATATATATATATATATATATATATATATATATATATATATATATATATATATATATATATATATATATATATATATATATATATATATATATATATATATATAATGTATACGCATATGAATCCACGAGCAAAGTGGATTTTTTAAGTAATTAACAAATTGCGACTGGCCGGGAATCGAACCAATGTTATTTTTCTTATTTTAGCCCACCTCATGGGAAGGAAGTCAAAATTCAAAGTCACGTATGTCCTCGCATCATGAAACATGCCCAGTGCTACTGGGAACATAATATATGTGGGATTGATAACTCAGAGGTTAGAGCGTCGTGGATTTTGACTAGTTTCTCACGAGGAGGGCTGAAATAACCCGGGTTCGACCCTTCCTTATCCAGACTGACAACTCAGCTACAGGCTGGCTAGACTGAGGATCGTCTGGTCGGACTGGTAATGCTTCATTGTTCAGGGGTATTCAACGGGCTCACCTCCTTGGGTGCGCAATGATGGGTGATTGGGTGTGATTGGAGGTACTCGTGTGGGTCTAGATGAGAGGTTGTGAAAGATTAGTTTAGCTTAGTTCCCTTGATGGGGAAGGTGTAAATGGCAGTTTAAATATATAAATTATATAATATGTATATTTTCCTTTGGTAGCGTATTATGTTTCGCTTGTACTGGTCTTGCAATTGAATTTTAAACTTTTCTTGAGAGGATATTCCTTTCACTATGTACCTTGAAGAACTGAGTTATTTTTGCATTTTTGTTACGCGTTCCTGCATCAGATTTAAAGTAATTTCCTATTATGTAAACGTGTGTGTGGATAAGGATTAGTTCTCTAGATTAAAATTTTTGTATCTATATTTGTAAGTAATACTAGTTAGGCACGTGCTAGAAGGCACAGCGAAAGTATAGTCTTGTGGAATGTATGTTACGTTATTGGTAAGTTTGTATGTGGCGTGTTAGGTGTTATACGGAGTTTGGAGTTGTTAAGTTACTAAAATCATGATGAACCTTTTGGATAATACTTATTCATGTTCTAGTCTCGGGTTCTTTAAATAATTTACATAGCCTAGTATTGTACCGCTAATGTGGCATGTGGTGTATTATCTTGCATTTTGAGTGTGAACTTCACGATATGCAATGTTTTGAAAGTTTGTAATTCATGGTTAACATTAATATTTGATATCATATTGGTGGTGTATATTCTTCTACTTATTACAGTGTATGTGTATAGGAATGTAATGTTTCATATCTGTTTTAGTCTGTAAATTTGTGTTTTTGTGTCTTGTTCATGCACTACCAACTTTTAGGTTTTGATGAGGTCAGGGTATGACCTTTCATTATGATAATTCAATGTATGTTATTTAGAACGGGGACTGTACATACGGGGAGGGGGGGGGGGTAGAAGTGTCAGCTGTGTCTGCACTGGCAATAATGATTATAAAAGGAGGGTTTGTAGGTTATGTATATGGTTGTGGGGTTATGTATATGGTTGTAATATGGCCATGATCTATGGTGTTCTTAAAATGTACCGGGATTGTGTACTAGAGGTTTTGTAATATCTAGTATGGTTTTTAATTTTATACTCTTATACATTATTGTATTTGCTCTGTTTTAAATAAAAATATAAAAAAAAAATGCTTCATATTCACTATGACATTTTAGTAGACATGGACAGTGTTACTGAATGATTTGGTAAATCCAGAAATCTGAGACTCTTACAGGTCTATGCGGCTTCAATAATAATATAGTCAAATTACATGCAGAATTACTTGTCATGATTATTTATTGTGCGCATTGGAGACTGTTACTGCCAGCAACAGGTAAGGTAACCAATACAGGAAATACATTAAAACAAGTTAATTATTTTATTTTTAATAGGATACCTAACCATTAAAAACATTTTAGGCTAATATAAGTAAAACGATATTATTATTCCAATAAGTTATCATATAAATACAAAATCTTTTTCATTTGTTTACGACTGCTAAAATTATAATATATATGAGTGTGCAGGCTCAAATAATGATGATGACTGAGAGATATTTGTGAAAAGTTTCGCAGGATGAGTCTCATACAATATTGAAATATGTCGTCCTGTGCTGGAAGACTCCAGTAAAACACTGATTGTATAACTGGCGTCTCTGGACAGGAAGGGAAGGGAGGTAGCACACACTGTCAGGCTTCGAAAAGACTGAGCTATGATGTAATCAGTAAGCTAGCAAAAACCGCAGGCCTTGGCGCAGTTGTCGTGCATGTAGGCCTGAGAGAGCGCACACTCTCCATTGCTCGCCCAGAATGCACAGTTAACATTCAGATCAGCGCAAACCTTCACGTCTGCCGGAGATAAGGAAAAAAATCGTCGAATTAGCGAGTTTTTGGTAGATTATTATTGCAAATAAATGTTTGCAAAGCAATGACTGGTGCTGTATAAGCATACATCAAAGTAAAACCTTCTTTATATGATATCAGCTACTGGAGACCTAATCAGTATTACAGCTACTGGGGACTGTATCAATATTACAGCACTGGAGACCTTACCAGTAGTCAAGAATGCCTAAATCTCTAGAACAGGGATTAAAGTCATATCTCAGGTTATATACTCAGAGATATATAAATCTTATTGTACACATCCTATTATTATTATTATTATTATTATTATTATTATTATTATTTTATTTATATCATTATTATTATTATATTTTGTTATTAAAATCGCGTTGCTAATTCCAACTAGCAGAAGCTAATTGAACCTAGCAGAGACTAAATTAAACTTAAAAACTATCACAGGCTAGCTGAAACTGACTGAGAATTCAACGTTAATCTACTTAGAGCTCTTCAATCCCGGATTCCCGCATTACAACAACTGTTCCTCGCCCAGCTCGCCACCACACACATATACAACGTTCGGATATTGACTCGGCAGAGCTCAGCACAGCGACAAGCTTAAGACGAGGGGCTGACTCTATACCTTACACGACGAATGCTCGGCTGGCTTCAGCGAGCCAAGATTCTGGGTAGTCTTTGCTCTTGGACTTCTCCCTAAACAACAAGTGATAATCGTAAGTGTGTTTTAACGTTTCGTAGCAATGTTGGGCCACCTCGTTCGTTGGTTAGTGGGGGGGGGGTATTTAAAGTCTATTGACTACACTAGGGTCATTAAGGCTGCCCGAAACCTTTTCACCGCTAGGCAACAATATTTAATCCCTTATATAAGGATTAAAGTAAATTCTCAGCATATACTGTATACCCTGAGAGAAATACACTTTTCAAGATACGATACTACGTACCGCAAACTGCCATTCTCACACTATACCATTCACTTATATGTCCATACCTCACCTATGCCATCTGTGCTTGGGGTTCAACTGCAGCAACACACCTAAAGCCAATAATAACCCAACAAAAAGCCGCAGTAAGAATAATCACTAAATCCCATCCCTGGCAACACACCCCCCCACTCATCATAGATCTAAACTTACTCCCTGTTCAGAACATCCACACTTACTACTGTGCAATCTATATCTACAGGTCCTTAAATTCCAATATTAACCTTGACCTAAAACGCTTTCTTGATAGTTGTGACAGGATCCACAGGCATAACACCAGACACAAACATCTCTATGACATTCCCCGAGTTCGACTAAACCTTTACAAAAATTCAATGTATTTCAAAGGACCTAAAATCTGGAACACCCTACCTGAAAACTCTAGAACTGCAGACACATTCATCACTTTCAAAACATCTTATCTCCCTGATCCACCCCGACAACTAACTGCATGATAACCACCTGGTGGTTCAAAATTGCACTCACTCACCCTCTGACTATAAACCCAGAAATACTAATCTTAATCTTAAAATAATAAATCCTAACTAGTCATAAGTTTGCCTATGTTACTCAAATATAGACACCTTTTATTGTGCCAAAACAAAAGCATTCACATTGCTAAAGTGTAAGGACTTAATGTTAAGAATTAATCTAAGTCTGCTCGAAATGCCTAGCCATGCTAGGTGTCCTAGTGGCCCCCTTTGTAATTACTATTTTATAACATGTAAACCACAAAATACCAAAAACCTGTAAACTCCACATTGTAACCATTACAGAGAATAAACTTGAATTGAATTGAATTGAATACTATATCCTGTGCTGAGAGAAGTACACTTCTCTGTGTATTTATCCTGTGTCACCTCGTTGCCTGGCGTATCGTGGGCGTTTTAATTCCATTTGTGATTAAATAATCGTTTTTATAGGTTAATGTCACCTTACCAAACCAAAATTAGCCTAATTTTACCAAATTTAACCCAACACGACCAAATCAACACAAACGAAGCCTAACCAAACCAACCCATACCAAATCTAACCTAACCTAACTTAACTGAATCTAACCTGGCTTAAAATAAAGACTACTGTACATATAAATATAGAGGATGTGTTAAAAAGCTAACTGTGGGGCACCTATTGTACTAACAAAATTAGCATAACAAAACATTATATTAATCTCTCACTACTATGCTGTACGTTCCTGTTAATGTAAGTTAGTCAACGGTGGTTAACTGCACCACTGTGTAGGATAACTTAGATTAAAAGGGAGAATTAATTCATCCTAAACTTTCAGATATTTATATTACATAATTTGATCTTTCAGAAATAGTCCCACGTTTATGCTTGGGATGAACCCTATATTTGATGGACGGGTTAGTATTATAGGCAGTACCTTAGAATAATAATAATAATAATAATAATAATAATAATAATAATAATAATAATAATAATAATAATAATAATAATAATAAGAAGAAGAAGAAGAAGAAGAAGAAGAAGAAGAAGAAGATTGTATCATATATTAACATTTCCCACTCACCGCATACATTGCAGGTCTTCCTGCAGTTGAGGTTCACGTAGGAGTTTGTGGTACAGTAGCCGCCACGGGCCCAGAGTAGGCAATACTGGCTGTGGTCCTGGCAGTGCTCTGGGGTGGGGGTTTCAGGAGATGGAGGTTTCGGGGTTGAGGGTTGAGGAGACTCACACTTGTAAAGTAAGTTGAGGCCCTTCACATCCACCTGGAGAAACCATGAGAGACAGGGAGTAAGAGACAGGTGATGCAAAGGTCACTTAGTAAGGTTCATGTATCTCATATTGTTGTTTTATCGTATATTATGTTCTAATAGTCTTACAGACGACTTCTTTGAAATAACACTGCAACAGTAAGTTTATAGTATAATAATGTTGATAGAATTACCGACAATATCTTAAGTAAAAGGACACAAGTGGAACTCATACGACATTTTTATTGTGGTAACGTTTAGCTCTCCAGGAGCTTTGTCAAGAAGGCTTGACAAAGCTCCTGGAGAGCGAAACGTTACAACAATAAAAATGTCGCATTACTGCACATGTGTCAATTTATTACCTAACAATAAGTTTATAGAAACAACTGTGAGAGAGACGTGCTGGGAACTGTTCCCTCAGTTTCACTCGTGCAAGAACAAAATTGTTCCGACTAGGTCATTGAGTGATACGAAATCTTCTAAATCTGATCTTGTTTACATTCAAAACTGTTAAGGCCCAATGTTGTCCAATTCACATTTTTTGAAGGTTTATGCCGCCTGATATTTGAGTATAAGTAAGGTACGCATCAAATATCAGCCATTACTCTTCATGGCTTGAAAATTTTTAAATTTCACTTATTACATCGTTACACAATTGGATCACAGTGACTTACGGTAACACCAAGAGGAAACTGACCTGGGAGAAGCCAGAACGCTGACCTATATTGACTCCGTCCTGCCTGGGCACGATGGTTGGGGATGAGTAACTCTTGGCAAAATCGAAGGCGCCGTAGTGCATGACAGAACCGTAATCGTAGGCAAGACCCAGGTCCTGGGAGACAGTATTTGACTTCTGCGAGTGTAGAAGACGGAGACATTTGCAATTAAAATATTGGACAACATCTTGTGTGATTATCTTTTATATATTAGATGGTTTCAGTATCCTGAAAATATAAGTCAAGCGAACACTTCTGTTTTAGAACTGGAAAAATATGCTGAATCTGAAGTTTGTCAGACTGACTCAAGCTTCCCAGCATAGTCGCACAAGTGGTCGCTTAGCTTCAGTGAGAGTCATTGTGTGATATAATGATCCTCGCCGGGAGATATTTCTCCCTGACTATACATAAGCCCCCACCAGACGTGTGTATAAGGCCGAACGGTTGTGAGTGAGTAAGCAAACATATAAGAAGTTCGTTAAGAGTTGAATAACGTTTTGGCATTCTTTTTCTCGGAATAACCTTTGACCTTTTCCGTATAAAAGTCGCACACGTCGACCTGAAAATCAAAAATTCGCGGATTTAACGTCCCACATTCTGATCGTAAAGTCAGAGATTTCAAACAAGGCAATGTTATATTCACACTAAGTTACCTATACAGGTATTTATTTTTTTATTTGGCCTGACTTGCTTCTCCCTCTCCTCCCTTTCTGCCTTCTTCCCTCCCTATTCCTCTTTCTTTCAATCACCCACCTTTTCGAAGTTGTATTCTAAACCAGTGATAATGTTGTTCCAGTTGATGACGACGTACTGGTCTCTGTCGCTCCTGGATTGTTCGTGCCAGAAACCAGCAGCATGCATCAGCTCGTGAAGGATCACACCAAACTGCACACACCCTTGCCCGAGTGATACCACCTGGACGCCACCTGACCTCCCCACCGCACTGGAACACCTGAACAAATAACCAATGTAAACGCCAAGTCAGTTTTTTTTTTAACATAGATGAATTCACGGATTATCCTATTTCAACTCATTTCAGTTTGGCTCTAATTGTGTTGTACAAGCTCCCCATAGGATGCGATCCACATCAGTTGACTATCACCTACGCACCTATATACCACTAGGTGAGCGGAGACAAGTGCGAGGAGATTTACCTGGATCACTCGTCCTGTACAGTTTCAATCTATTTTTTTTTTTTCATTTTTAGATGGTCACTGAGAAAAATTCTGGGGATGACGAGAGGGAGAGTAGATCTCCAGAGGTTTCTAGGATTGATGAAAGTGTATCAGAGGACTGGAGATTGTGGAAAGGTTCTCAGGTTTAGAACAGCCTGTCTACTAATGATGTATGAAAATTACTGTCCAGAGAGATGGCGAAGCACCGACAGAATACTGAATAAGACTGAGCACAAACGAGTTTTCCTCCCAAAAAATTGCTGTTGGATAACAAAGCGATGTAAATAGATGAGAGTAGTAAGAACGTGAAATTAATGAAAGAAATATACAAAAAAAAAAAAAAAACTAATACCATCAAGAAAATGATCTTACACATTACTAAAAGGGCTTTTTATTGAGTAAAAGTAAAAGAGGATCAGAATACGTACCCCTGACCCTTGAGGATGTGCACGTAGTCTACGTGGGTAGTCCTTGGCACGAAGCGAAGACAAGTTCTACTATGGTATTCACCAATAGCCATGCCTATCGTGGAACGTTCTGAGGAAGCTGTCGTAAGAAAAATATAAATTTATAAATGCACTTGAGGAAAAAAAAATCTACTTTTGAAGCTACTGTACGTTTTACTTAATTTATGGTCGTCGTAGACAACGGAATTTATCTAACGGATGCAAGCATTTCTAAAACTGTTCTTTACATTAACCTACTGACCAAAATTCTGAGACAAGAAATAAAGCACAGTAAGAACTGTGCCAAAATGAGTAGCATAACTTTCACTTGTCATTACTAGTAACACTACAACATCAGAAGCTCTCTCTCATATATATATATATATATATATATATATATATATATATATATATATATATATATATATATATATATATATATATATATATATATATATATATATGTATATATATATATATATGTCGTGCCGAATAGGCAGAACTTGCGAACTTGGCTTAAATAGCAACGCTCATCTTGCTATATAGGACAAGTGAAAATTTGTTTATGCAATAATTTCGCCAAAATCATTCTGAACCTAACGAAAAAAATATATTTCACTGTGTTTGTTTAGTATTAAATTACTGTAAACAAATCTAAAATATATTTAGTTGGGTTAGGCTAAAATAAATTGCTCTTGTTATAATAAGGATAGGTAAGTATTCTAAGATTCTTTTGGTGCAAAATTAAAATTTTTTACATGAGTTCTTGCTAATTGACCAGTTTTACATATTCGGCACGACATTATATATATATATATATATATATATATATATATATATATATATATATATATATATATATATATATATATATATATATATATATATATATATATATATATATATATATATATATATATATATATATATATATATATATATATATATATATATATATATATATATATGTATATATATATATATATATATATATATATATATATATATATATATATATATATATATATATATATATATATATATATATATATATATATATATATATAATGTTGAATATTTTAAAAAGACAAGCTGTAAAAAAATCAAAACATTTTCACCGAATTTTGATCTGTCTTCTGAACTAATTTTACTTATTAAAAGATTATTAATTATTATTATTATCATCATCATCATCTTCATCATAATCATAACTAAGCGCTAAAACCATAAGGGTCATACATCTCTTGAATGGATTAAACGTAAATTAAACACAGCCTTCCAGGGAAGGGTAGATACGTCAGAGAGGCAACGTACTAAATTCGTTGGAGATAACGTAGGGAATAACAGCGTTGGGCCACACCTTCTGGGAGTTGCTGATGGCGCTGAGCTGACGCTGTGGGTCACCCTTGAAGAAAACTCTTTGATCTTAGAGGAAGTTTTAACTGTATTTATACGTATTTAATTTATAACAGTAGTTTTATTGTGTAATTATTATTATTGACAGTGGTAGTGAAACAGTTATCATTTTTATTTCGATACAAACTTATGAATAAATAAGCATTATTATGGAAACGGAGGGAAATAGGGAGAGAAATGGGATAGGAGGAAGAAAGGCAAAAAAATCTGAGGAGGATGGAGGCGGGGGAACAGCAAATAGAAGAGAAAAGAGAGTTGAAGGAAAAAAAGAACGCAAAGGAAAAAGGAATAAAAGAATACCTGAATAATCTGAGAGAGTTCTTCCTCAGAAGAGACCATAATATCTCCCTCGAAGTAGCCTGACGCAGCGATGGGATCCTTCAACTTCGTCTTCTGCCTGAGTTTCATATTTTTCGTGTTAGTGATCTCCTCCTCTGAGATGGGCGCTCCCACGGTGTCAGCCTCCACCTGAATAATTAATCACACGTTGTGTTTCATGATATTTAAACTACAGACAAGACAAATCTATTCCTTTCTAAAACCTTTAAAATGCTGCTAAAATTAATATGCACCCATCCATCCACACACACACACATTGTCCTACGAAGAAAGGTTAAGGGAAATTAGCCTGACGACACTGGAGGACATGAGGGTCAGGGGAAACATGATAACGACACATAAAATACTGCGCGGAATAGACAAGGTGGAAAAAGACAGGATGTTCCAGGGAGGGGACACAGAAACAAGACATCACAATTGGAAGCTGAAGGCTCCACTGAGTCAAAGGGATGTTAGGAAGTATTTCTTCAGTCATAGAGTTGTCAGGAAGTGGAATAACCTAGAAAGTGACGTAGTGGAGGCAGGAACCATACATAGTTTTAAGGCGAAGTCTGATAAAGCTCATGGAGCAGGGAGAGAGAGGATCCAGTAGCAACCAGTGAAGAGGCGGGGCCAGGAGCTATGATTCGACCCCTGCAGCCACAAATAGATGAGTACAAATAGGTGAGTACACACACACAGAGGTACAGAGAGATTATGGGATAAATTATAGGCACCTAATCTAAATTCTCCTAAAAAAAGGCAAATTCTACCAATAAAACGATGAATTCCTGAGATGACATTCACAACTACATCTTATGACACTTTATTTGTTATTAGGGAATGTGTAGAGACTGATTTTTTTTATCAAATGTTGCTACTGCATTGTCAGCCAAACACTGCCATCTCAGCAGTGTTACACTGACTCATCACATTGCTACACTGACATCTCAACAGTGCTGCACTGACACCTCAACAGTGTTACACTGACATCTCAACAGTGCCACACTGACTCATCAATGTTACACTGACACCAAGAGTGCTACATTGGTCCAACAATGCTACACTTACAGCTCAACACAATATATTTTTATTTAATTCATGTTATGCGCTAAACTCATGTGGGTCATTCAGCGCGAGGCCTAGTGGAGGCTTGATCCTCAGTCTGCTGAGCTCCAGACAAATGTGCTTTCTATTTGCACTCAGTTGTCATCAACTAAGTACTAAACTAACCTCTCAACACAATATTACTGTCATTTTCAAAACATTGGTAACTTGTCAAGTCTTCACTGTAGGAGACTTGTTGCTGATCAAGTTCCCTCGACCCAAAGACCAGAAGTGGCTTTCCATTCCTTGTACTGAATCTGTTTACCTCCCCGTCCCCAACTTAATACTTACGTTGTTTGGGTTTCCAGTGATGACTTTGGGAAGCTCCACCTTCTTCGCCTTCGTCACCTCCGCTGCTACACACAGCAAGACCACCAAGGCCCCAGTCGTAATGTACTTCATGTTTACAATCTAGTTACACCTTGACGCCCTTGCTGTACGACTTAGTGAACTCACAAAAACTTGACTCGAGCCAGTCGCGCCTAATGTAGAGTGCTTGAAAATATAACTAATCTACTTCTAAGTGGGACGTTCGGTGGTGAGAGGAACTGTGAGCGGAGGTGACCACCACTTAACCTTATATAACCATGTCGAATATTTACTAACAACCGTCAGTTGTGTGAAGGAAAATTTCCTTTCACATGAAAAGAAGGAAAATCAAAAAGGATACTCTATGAAGTCACCAGTAATCCCACACATCAGCAAGTGAGCACTTTACTGTTATTAAACTTAAATAATTATATTAATGCGATGTATGGCCCCGTGGAGGAGCGGTCGCCCCTGGGAATGGGAGACAATCAGCTTAGATCTAAGGAACGGAAGGTCAAGTCCAATTTCTTGAATCCAGAGCCACTCACCGGCATCAGGAAATCTCCCCCGAGGAGGGGTGGGGAAACCCATTACACAAACCATAACGATAGTTGCCCATTTCCTTCCCCAACATCTTTCCTGGTATCATATTTTCACTGGAGACAGGTGATCCGTGAAATAATGTAATCAGGTTGTGTCGCCTGAGCGGCTAGTTTATTGTGCACCCATCCTGTGAGAGGCAAACAAAAACAAACAAAAAATTTTCATTACATAGGTTACAGTGGGTCTTTATGAGACCCCCGTTGACCACTGTTACATCACAAAAAAAAATATTAGTGTATGTGTATTTATATAATGTAAACTACATATTTACTTATTGCACTGGTCACTAAAAAAAATCACTGCCAAAGATATATGAAAGTATTCAGGGTATTTTGGGGTTTCTGAATTGGAAAATGGCAGTAGGGTTTTCAAATTGACTCTAGTTTGCGAGATATTGCATACCTATCATAACAAGGTGTATACATGTATATGTAGTAACAATTTTGATAGAGATTAAAATTTTATTTTTTAAATGATTTAATGTTTAACGGAAGGAGCTGCATCAACAACGATCAAGTGACTATTGTAACAAGTTCTTCACTAAGAGTCTGATTAAACAATCCCAATGCATTTTTGCTACATTTGTGGTAAAAACTCTTTACAGAAAAGAAGAAAAAACACAGATTTTGTAAAATAAGCTTGTCATGTCTCCAAGCACCGTCCAAAATAAGCAAGATAAGTCTTGGGATCCGCATATGATTTGCAATGCTGACGACAGTGGAAAAATAGTCAAAGGAAAAGTTTAAACTTGGGTGTGTCCGTGGTAGTGATGTATCGGATATCCGCGTCCGCAACTGAGGAACATCCGCACAATTTCTTACATCCATAACTGCATCCGCAAAATAAGTAAGACATCCTCATACACATCCCCATCCGCGGATATCTAAATTTTCACATCCGATACATCTCTAGTCTATGGTGTGGAGAGAGCTGAAAAACCACCACGGCGATTGTTATTTCTGTATAGTGAATGTACTCACCTAGTACTCACCTAGTTGAGGTTGCGGGGGTCGAGTCCGAGGCTTCAATCGATGTAAGAAAGTCAAGCGGGAATATCCCGATTTGGAGTCAGCGAAGAGGCCCGTGTCACACAGTGAAGACGTTACCAGTGTTTACATTATTATTATAATCAAGGGGAAGCGCTAAACCCGGAGGATTATACAGCGCCTGGGGGGGGGATGTGAAAGGCATTCAGGCTTAATTCGGGGAACTGGAGCACAGATCCAATTTCCTAAATCAAAAGCCCCTCACCAACATCAAGGAACCTTCCTTGAGGGGTCCAGTGTTTACAACACTGGTAACTCAGGGTTTAGGTTATAACAGGTGATAGTGAAAGTAAATATGTAAAAATTTCAACATCCCAGTTCTGCCAAGAACAACTCAGTTACCTTGATACGTGACCTCAGTCTGTCAAAGCAAATATCTGAACTTTTAGCATCCAGACTAAAAGAAAAGAACTGTCTACAACAAAAAGTTAAAATAAGTTATCGGACAAGAGAGCATGAACTATTTCCTTACTTCACCCGTGATGAACTTGTATACTGCAATATCATCCCTGGACTTCTTCGAATGGGACTTCAATATCGACCAGAAGATTGGTGGTTGTTTATAGATAACTCCATTAGAAGCTTGAAATGTGGTTTATTGCACGTTAGTAACCAATATGCATCTCAATAAAACTTAAATACAAAAATATCAAAATGTTATTGGAGAAAGTTTGCTATCATGAGTACAAATGTCTGTGTTGATCTGAAGATGGTAAACTTCTTGCTTGTTGATCTGAAGATGGTAAACTTCTTGCTTGTTGATCTGAAGATGGTAAACTTCTTGCTTGTTGATCTGAAGATGGTAAACTTCTTGCTTGTTGATCTGAAGACGGTAAACTTCTTGCTTGATATGAAGACGATAAACTTCTTGCTTGTTGATCTGAAGATGGTAAACTTCTTGCTTGATATGAAGACGGTAAACTTCTTGCTTGTTGATCTGAAGACGGTAAGCTTCTTGTTTGTTGATCTGAAGATGGTAAACTTTTTGCTTGTTGATCTGAAGACGGTAAACTTCTTACTTGTTGATCTGAAGATGGTAATCTTCTTGCTTGTTGATCTGAAGATGGTAAACTTCTTGCTTGTTGATCTGAAGATGGTAAACTTCTTGTTTGTTGATCTGAAGATGGTAAACTTCTTGCTTGTTGATCTGAAGATGGTAAACTTCTTGCTTGTTGATCTGAAGATGGTAAACTTCTTACTTGGGCAACAGAGTGGATATGCAAACTGCCTTTGTTTCACTTGTTTGAGGGACAGTAGGGTGAAGGCTGATCATTGGACAAATGTGACTTGGCCTTCAAGAGAAAACATGACTGTAGGTCCAGCAAACTTCATTAACGAGCCATTGACTGACAGGGAATAATATTATTCTGCCACTATTCCTCATTAAGTTAGGGTTAATCAAGCAATTCGTTAAGGTCTTGGACAAAGTTGTAGATCGTTCCCAGGACTAAGTATGTAAAATTTTAAAGTTGAAATCGTTGATCGTCCTCAAACTCGAAAACTTATCAAGAATTCTATTTTCACAAAATGTATGAATGGTGCTGAAGTTTCTGCATGATGCAGTTATGTGTCAGTTGTCAACAACTTCTTGGGTAATCATAAAACAAAACATGCTGATAAGCTTTACGAATTTAAGAAACTGTAGTAAAGATGGAAACAGTAATTAAAATGGAAAAGGAGAAAAAGCAAAATTTACCATTGCGAATAAAAGAAGTACTATCATACCAGCTTAAAATACCTGACGTCAGGAAAAATAATCCCATTAAATTATTAACGTCAAAAAACTTAAAGTTCTCCCTCGAGATCAGTAACTTTAGTTAAAAAAAATTATCCAAAGCCGCAAAGTGGTAGACAAACTTGAATTATAATACACAGCGGCGCGTCACAAGGTACACAGGTACACAGAGAGGCAGGAGCACCTGAGAACTGGTCGTTATAGACGGGAGGTGCATGTACCCCGAGCCTCGGTCGACATATTTATCACACTAAAAAGTCTTTTGCAGTTGAGGTACAAACAAATAATGAAGGCTCAGATAGTACGGTGCAAAATATCAGTAGTGGTACCAAAAATTATTACAATAAAACCATGAGCGCAATAAAGATAAAGTGGGCAACCGAGCAACGATAGCGCTTTGTTACAACGAAGGTTAGGTTATGCAAGTTTCGTCAGGAAACAGGACAAGCGTCTCCTGACTCAAGTCTTAGTCAAATGATGACTCGCCATTGGAGCTTTTGGTCACATGACCTAGGTCTTCCGCTAGCTTACCAGTCATAGTTTGTGTTACACCAAAGAAACCACGTTACAACACAACTCTCTCTAAATACGTAAACAACTATTTGATAAACAAAAGTTTTACACAAGGTACGGTGCCCCACAAAGCAACGGAAGTACAAACAAAACTGAGGAAATACATGTCAACATCATCACAAGGCGAACGAAACAAAATGCGATATTAAAAACGGTCAGTGTCGAAAGTCGAAGAGAAGAAGAAGAGGAATGAAAAGCTGAGGAAGGGAGTGGAGGAAAGCAAATCAGTTTATTCAGTATAGTGGGTAGCTGAAGAATTAGACATGTGCAACATCTGGGTATCTTCATTTATAGACGTTTCACCAGCCAGTGGTTTTATCAGTACAAGGATATAATGTGAAGAATGTAGAACTGTATACAAAAGATGAGGTAATCAGTCCCTCAACAGGAGGACTGATTACTTCATTGTGTATATATAATTCTACATTTAGCTGAGGGACTGATTACATCATCATTTGTATATAATTCTACATTCTTCACATTATATCCTTGTATTGTATTGATAAAGTCACCGGCTGGCGTAACGTCTACAAATATATTAAGCGCCAGACCACCAAGGTCATACATATATTACTATTACAATCATAACCAAGCGCTAAACCCACCAGGGTCATACAGCATCTAAAAATATAGATACCCAGACTTTGTACGTGTGTGTGTAATTCATCTTGTCGGTATTGTGTACCATTCATGTACAACATGGTGGGTAAAGTGTTGGTTAAAGGTTTATAGTGAGGGAAAACTTTGAAGTTTATCTGTAACCACAGCTTAGATTACCAGTCCATCCATATCCACAGTTTATCTACATTTCCCAGTTCATTCGCCGGAGTAAGAAGTATTGTTAAACTTTAAGGAGGAGGAGAACACCAGGTCTCACACCAGCGACCACAAAATATTGTCACTTAACCTCTCCTTCCTTTACTATTAAATAATATCAACTTTCTGAATTTGGGGGCCATCACACTATACAAATCAGGGTCTTAGGAAATCAAACATCTGCCCATTCACGAAAGGCATACTTCAGTCTACCGGTGAGAATATAATCATATTTACTGTCATGGGCTAAACGGTAGAGAAAAAGCAAGTGCAGGGAACAAAAATGCTAAGGAAAAGTCAGTTGGTTAAAGAAACTGATCTCATCTAATATTCTAGAACCAACAACGAATTCGGGTGGGAATGGTAAGAAAAGTAGTCAAGGGTGAGAGGATCCGGGTGTCGGAAAAGGGGACTATTATGAACCCTACAGACCATTTGAAAAACAGAACTATCAGACAAAAGGTGGTGGAATGTTAGTTATACCCGGAAAGTCTCTCAAAGCTTACTGGTCGTCAGCCAAGGGCAATTTTACGAGAAATTGAAGAGTCCTGTATCGCAGAGAGCACAGAAATAAGTTTATTTCCCTGAACACTTAAGTGTCCAGAGACGCAACAAAATACAATGTCTTGATAGAGGGATGTCTGGCATATTGTGAGGAAATGGTTGACCCGAAGGTGATCACTGCTGGATCAACACGAGCGTACGACCACTGTCAGCACGGATCCTGCACAGAAAAAGTTTCACCACTGATAAGGCCACATGTAAAGAAGGTAAGGAAGGGGTGGTTGTGAGAGATGACATTCTTGGAGTCACTCAGCACAAGAAGAATAAAATAAACTATGCAATAAAAAGAAAACCAACACGAAGCAACAAAGGTTCATTAAATACTATTGTACAAAGTTAAAATAACCAACAAAGTATATACTCCATTAAATTAGTGACGGGAAAAGACGCTTTTAAAAGTTCAGCGATCTACACGCGGCTCTAATTATATATATATATATATATATATATATATATATATATATATATATATATATATATATATATATATATATATATATATATATATATATATATATATATAGGCTATATAGCCTTATCTATATATATATATATATATAGATAAGGCTAAAGAGGTCTTTGTGGCATTTATGGATTTGGAAAAGGCGTATGACAGGGTGGATAGGGGGGCAATGTGGCAGATGTTGCAAGTGTATGGTGTAGGAGGTAGGTTACTGAAAGCAGTGAAGAGTTTTTACGAGGATAGTGAGGCTCAAGTTAGAGTATGTAGGAAAGAGGGAAATTTTTTCCCAGTAAAAGTAGGCCTTAGACAAGGATGTGTGATGTCACCGTGGTTGTTTAATATATTTATAGATGGGGTTGTAAGAGAAGTAAATGCGAGGGTCTTGGCAAGAGGCGTGGAGTTAAAAGATAAAGAATCACACACAAAGTGGGAGTTGTCACAGCTGCTCTTTGCTGATGACACTGTGCTCTTGGGAGATTCTGAAGAGAAGCTGCAGAGATTGGTGGATGAATTTGGTAGGGTGTGCAAAAGAAGAAAATTAAAGGTGAATACAGGAAAGAGTAAGGTTATGAGGATAACAAAAAGATTAGGTGATGAAAGATTGAATATCAGATTGGAGGGAGAGAGTATGGAGGAGGTGAATGTATTCAGATATTTGGGAGTGGACGTGTCAGCGGATGGGTCTATGAAAGATGAGGTGAATCATAGAATTGATGAGGGAAAAAGAGTGAGTGGTGCACTTAGGAGTCTGTGGAGACAAAGAACTTTGTCCTTGGAGGCAAAGAGGGGAATGTATGAGAGTATAGTTTTACCAACGCTCTTATATGGGTGTGAAGCGTGGGTGATGAATGTTGCAGCGAGGAGAAGGCTGGAGGCAGTGGAGATGTCATGTCTGAGGGCAATGTGTGGTGTGAATATAATGCAGAGAATTCGTAGTTTGGAAGTTAGGAGGAGGTGCGGGATTACCAAAACTGTTGTCCAGAGGGCTGAGGAAGGGTTGTTGAGGTGGTTCGGACATGTAGAGAGAATGGAGCGAAACAGAATGACTTCAAGAGTGTATCAGTCTGTAGTGGAAGGAAGGCGGGGTAGGGGTCGGCCTAGGAAGGGTTGGAGGGAAGGGGTAAAGGAGGTTTTGTGTGCGAGGGGCTTGGACTTCCAGCAGGCATGCGTGAGCGTGTTTGATAGGAGTGAATGGAGACAAATGGTTTTTAATACTTGACGTGCTGTTGGAGTGTGAGCAAAGTAACATTTATGAAGGGGTTCAGGGAAACCGGCAGGCCGGACTTGAGTCCTGGAGATGGGAAGTACAGTGCCTGCACTCTGAAGGAGGGGTGTTAATGTTGCAGTTTAAAAACTGTAGTGTAAAGCACCCTTCTGGCAAGACAGTGATGGAGTGAATGATGGTGAAAGTTATTCTTTTTCGGGCCACCCTGCCTTGGTGGGAATCGGCCAGTGTGATAATAAAAAATATATATATATATATATATATATATATATATATATATATATATATATATATATATATATATATATATATATATATATATATAAACATGAAAGAGGAAAGACCCAAGCCGAGAGCAAACAGTTAAAATATGATCCTCGACCATTAGCACCAAAGCTACACTGAGGACAGGAACACCTGCGAACAGGTGAGTGAGGTTGTGTGTTCCTGATCATTGATCGACATTAGTCTAAATCAGCGTTTCTCAACGTTTGTACCCTTGCAGATTTTTATTATTATGGGGAAGCGCTGAACTCGAAAAATTATACAGCGCATATGGGGGGGTGTAATGGAAGGTATTTAGATAATTCAGGGAACCGGAGCATTGCTCCAATTCCCTAGATCAAGAGCCCCTCACCAGCATCAAAGAACCTCCCTTGAGGAGTACCCTTGCAGAACCAGTGAAATAATTTTCATGTCTCAGGGAACCCCTACATAAAAATTATTATATATCATTAATATCTCTCTCTTTTATAACTTGAAGTTCAGTAGGAAAAGATATTTTTTCTGATACCTGGTTTAAGCAAAAATAACTCACGATTTTCTCAAGTTTATTGACAATGCACAAAAAAAAAAAATAACTGAAATCAAACTGTCTGTTCAAGAGACGTCATCGAAGGTTTTTATTAATACCCAAAAAATTAACCATATCTCTAAACAAAAAAATAAACAAATAACCAACATCATATATAACAGAACGAAAATAACAATAACTTAATCGTTGATTGACAATGTTGAGAAGGAATAAGGTAAATCAAGGAAAAATGTCACATGAACAAATACATGGGTCAAGGAAATGTTATTTTTTGAAGGCAATTTAGATAAAATTTGCTCTTCTAACGTGAATCTGTGGTTGCCTTTTGGCACACAAATATTTTATTCTGGGTCGAACTTTAGATAAACACTCACGGATTTCATCTTCAACTCAAAGGAAACGATTTCGGTCTTTGCTTTTGATACTTGTTAAATACGAAAAAGTTTGCTCACATACGCAACAGGTTGACAACTGCAGCAATATACTCACTGCTTTCCTACGAATGACAGGGTTACTCTTTTTTTCAAAGAAATCCAGAAGTTATCCATGGATGGGTCAGTAAATCTCATCTTAAGTGTACGATCAGACTGCAGCTCACAAAGTTCTTCCTCTTCTCTTAAAGTCAAGTTTTCAGAATGAGCAGATGATTCAGAATATGGATCCCTCAGTCATACACTAGTGTTGAAAGGGGGGGAAAAATAGAGTTATATTTTCATCCACAGTTCTTCCAGGTGGGTTTCAATAAGACTCGAAATTTGCTTTACTTTTAAGCTCTTTGGAAGTGACTCAAGTGAGTGACTGGATACACGAGTCCGTCACGAACAGCTCCTCCACTCAACACTAAAGGCGGTTTCACGCTGGTGCCGTATAGATGTCGGTAAATATTATTCCTTGTGATTATACTTTTAAATGATATAACACATTAAAGACTTTATATTTAATACCCAAGAATTTTCCAAGAATATGACATACGTGTATAGTAAAATTACGAATATAAAATTAAACTTAAAAATGACTCAAAAATTAATTTACATGTGATTGGCCTATTTATCATTATTTCTCTCAGAATCTCTAGCGACCTCTCGCGGAACCCTAGGGTTCCGGGAAACCCCATTTGAGAAATGCTGGTCTAAACAGTGAGGTTTCATGTTAAAAGAGGACCAACTTCCCTACATCCTGCCGAGCTCTGTATAACTTTCCTAGACTGTCGGGTTCACCTCGGCTCACCGCTTCCCAAGCATTTGTATAATTATTATTATTATTATGAAAACTAAGCGCTAAACTCAGAAGCGTCATACAGCGCTGCAGGGTAGGGTGTGCGAAACGTTTAATATACTCGAGAGACTAGCCTGGGTGTAGAATATAATAGAGGTAGAGTTAGTAAGGGCAGTGTGAACTGCTAAAGGAAGTACACCTGGGAGAGGATTTCAGGGGGTCAACGCCCCAGCGGCCCGGTCTATGATCAGGCCTCGCGGTGGATCAGGACCTGGTCAACCAGGCTGTTACTGCTGGCCGCACGCAAGACGACGTACAAACTACACCCCGGCTCAAAGTTTGTGTAATAAATCTGCTGCCGTCAAAAAGTCAAGGAGGGAGTCTGTCAAAGGTGGGGCCGCCAGCGAGGAGGAAAGATACTGTAGTTAGAGCAGTGACAACGTCGAATATAAATCATGTGCTCACTGGTAGATAGGACAGTGTAATAAGGCAAACTGAAATTGGAACCTGACAGTTCTCAGAGTGGAACTGGGCGCGCCTCCATGAGATACCCGTGAGTGAGACGTGTGTGACCAATGCAAAGACAAGATAAGATAAGATAAGATTTCGTTCGGATTTTTAACCCCGGAGGGTTAGCCACCCAGGATAACCCAAGAAAGTCAGTGCGTCATCGAGGACTGTCTAACTTATTTCCATTGGGGTCCTTAATCTTGTCCCCCAGGATGCGACCCACACCAGTCGACTAACACCCAGGTACCTATTTGCTGCTAGGTGAACAGGACAATAGGTGTAAGGAAACGTGTCGGAATTTCCACCCGCCGGGAATCGAACCCGGGCCCTCCGTGTGTGAAGCGGGAGCTTTAGCCACCAGACCACCGGGCCACCCGTAGTCTCCCAACCACGACATCGATGATGAGAAGACCAGAATCCTAAACACGGCTTGATAGAATATAATGTTATGAATCAAATCAGAGTATTAGAGACAACAGAACATCTAGTAAAAGTAATCTGGTGCTTTTTAGTACCAGAAAATTTAATCCGCGAGTAGTGGCCCAATGGAAAACACGGGCGATAGCATTCTGAAGAGAGAGGAGTTAACTCCTGCACAAGCTATAGCAAAGTCATCAACAAAGTGATGACCAAATTTTAGACGGGAGAACAGAGACCAGATCATTAATAGCTGGTGGAAAAAGTGGTGCTAAGAACATTTCTGAGACTGCCATGGCACAAGAGGTACAGGAGGGCCTCGTTTTGCAGCGTTCTGTTGATACAGCATTTTCAATTATACCCATTCATTTATTCAGGCTTCCTACAATAAATATATTCACTGCTCACTATAAGTACAAAAATATTTTAATGTAAGTAATGTGGGCACTATATGCATTCTTTAGACCTAGCTCTCTTGCTCACTTAATGTTTTCAGGCTTTTTATGTGCATTTGAAAGCGAAAAAATGCTAATTTCACTAGTGATTTTCGCTGTAGTGACAGCCAAGAACCCAACCTTCTGTGTACGAGGCGCTATTGTACCTTCTTTGTCTGAGACAGCTGATTTCTCGTTAATTTAAGAAAACTTTACAACGGCGAGAATAAGTCGAGTGAGCCTCGTTACAATTAAGACAAGAGGATGGTTGGCTGCTAGATGGATTGGTATGGTCAGCAGCACCACAGGCCGGGCACTCTGCCATAGTCCTGCAATATTTCGCCAGGTGCCCAAAGCGCCAGCAATTTTTACATAGTTGTGGTGTGGGGATCAATTCTCGTACTTATAAAGGTGTACCGCAAATGTTAACAGAGGATGAAAGTGCACGGCAGTCAAAAGTTAACCAGGCTATATTGTAGGGAAAGTCTCTGCCCCCCTGGCAGATATTACGTTAAATGCTCACTTTAAGAACTGGGAAGTCTTTGAGCTCAAGTCGTTCCATAAAGTCTGCATCACAAGTTAGGAAATTACGTCGAAGAGTGCGCTGTATAGCCCTTGTGGCTTAGCGCTTCTTTTTTATTATAATAATAATAATACGTCGAAGAGTGGTATATGGAAGAACTTTTGTTCCGCTTCACTGCAAGAGTCGAGAATAATGTTTATGAATCTGTCAGGAATATAGTCAATGAAGGTAAGAATAGAAAGATTGCGAGCCTGTCTAGCATTTTGCGCTATGACGATGCGTGCACCACTCTTAGCATGAAACATTTTGACCAACATGGCGTAGAGTGCCTTGCTGATTATGTGATCTGAAAGATAGTCAGTGGGAGATATCGGTTGTACAGTGAAGAACTTAGTCCATTGTGTACCATGAAACGTAGTATAAAGAAAGTGTCGTGCTGGTCGTTTGTGGGAAGAGTGAGAGGTAGCGATGTCGTCCGCTAATGGTCGTTAAGGTGAGAGACAAGTGGTAGTTCGTCCTGAAACCAACTAACAATCTGAAAATCGTCGCATTGTAGAGGATGAAGCCGGAAACATGGTCAAAAACGAGCAGAGGTCAGACGTATCAAGAGGGTCAGACAGAACCTCTGCACCAGAGGTGGGCAATGATGTCACCCAAAGAAGGTACCGGTTTGTTAGAGGTCCGAAGAATGGTCTAAAGAGGAGGCAGTGTCGTGAAGATACCACGGGAGAAAGGTATCTGGGAGGAGGAATTTCATGGACATGGGACTCCATGGTTGAGTTTTTTTTTCTCTTACTTTTCCGGCCGCACTGAGGGCCCAAGAGTGCCCTCAGTGCGGCCAGTAATGTAGATGAGGTGGAACCTGTACCCTGCCCTGCCCTTCCCGCCGGTAAACTGGCAATGCAGGATAACTTCACATTTACAGAGCCACCTCGGCGATTAGAAGAGGGTGGGCGGAAGCCCGCCACAAGACCACCACATCCCGGAACTGACAGGCATCCTTCAGATACACCCGAAGGACACTAAGCCGCCCTCCGGGACTCCAGAGGGTGGATCCACATTCCACGGCAAACACTGCCACCAAGAATCTCAATGGAATGGGATGAACAACGAGAGCTTTTCCTCAATCAACCTTCGTAATGACAGACATTCAGGTTCAGTCCAAGAGAAGGTGTGTACTCACCTAGTTGTGTGTGTGTGTACTTACCTAGTTGTATGTGTCTGTGTGTGTGTGTGTGTGTGTGTGTGTGTTCTCACCCAGTTGTACTCTCCTAGTTGTGGTTGCAGGGGTCGATTCACAGCTCCTGGCCCCGCCTCTTCACTGGCCGCTACTGGGTCACTCTTCCCGCTCCATGAACTTTATCATACCTCTTCTTAAAGCTGAAGTATGATAAAGGTCATGGAGCGGGAAGAGTGATCCAGTAGCGGCCAGTGAAGAGGCGGGGCCAGGAGCTGTGGCTCGACCCCTAAAACCACAACTAGGTGAGTTCAACTAGGTGTGTGTGTGTGTGTGTGTGTGTCTGAGGGCTATTAGATGAGGTGGAACCTGTACCCTGCCCTGCCCTTCCCGCCGGTAAACTGGCAATGCAGGATAACTTCACATTTACAGAGCCACCTCGGCGATTAGAAGAGGGTGGGCGGAAGCCCGCCACAAGACCACCACATCCCGGAACTGACAGGCATCCTTCAGATACACCCGAAGGACACTAAGCCGCCCTCCGGGACTCCAGAGGGTGGATCCACATTCCACGGCAAACACTGCCACCAAGAATCTCAATGGAATGGGATGAACAACGAGAGCTTTTCCTCAATCAACCTTCGTAATGACAGACATTCAGGTTCAGTCCAAGAGAAGGTCGAGTCTAGTTTCTCGGATCAAGAGAATCTATCTCCTATATCAGGGCACCTAAACGGAGATGGCTAAATAAAATCCTTGGATCTTGAGCTTTTCTTCCCTCCCTCCCCTTCAACCCTTCAACTACTCCACCCCCTCCTACCCCATTTAAGGCCAAACCTTGTTGCCTTAGTAATGGCGCGTTCAAGAGGCTCCATTGTGTGTACGAATGGTATATAATACCGACAAGATGAGAGTAAGACACATGTGCAACATCTGGGTATCTTTATTGTAGACGTTTCGCCATCCAGTGGCTTTATCAATACAAATTCTATGACATAACTTGAAGACAGTAGAACTATGTACAGAAGATGAGGTAATCAGTCCCTCAACCTAGGAGTAGGTGCGAACAGCACCACGACTATGGTGCTGTTCGCACCTATTCCTAGGTTGAGGGACTGATTACCTCATCTTCTGTACATAGTTCTACTGTCTTCAAGTTATGTCCTAGAATTTGTATTGATAAAGCCACTGGATGGCGAAACGTCTACAATAAAGATACCCAGATGTTGCACATGTGTCTTACTCTCAGGCTCCATTGTGCTGATAAGGGACACTATTAAAAATAATTTTATTTAACCACCATCGTCATTGAATCTAACCTTATTGCCTTCCATTTCCAGGTGCTTTATGACCCTTCCTGGTTTAGCGCTCATTACTAATAGCATAACTTGCTGTGGTTAAGATAATTAGGTCCAGGACACTTTCATTGTATAACCGTTTTATTTACCCAAAATGCAATACATATAAAACCGGAGATGGCTTTAAACGAGTCATGTAACCTGGTACACGATAATGTTCAAAAAAATAATATAAAGGTTTATTAAGGAAATTTTGTACATTTAGAGAATACATTTCATTGTGCATTGGCACCACCAGTTATGAAGATTACATTAATTACATTAGCTCTCATGCGGGTGGCAAATTTTTCCATGGTCACTGGTACGAGTTTTTAAAATATTAGCTAAAAATTAAGCCAGGTTTGGATATGCTTTTGTTATATCTCTGGACTGGGATTTTCTATATTTTCTAAAATACTGTAATATTAAATAGTGAGCAGTGCTGAGGAACTTTTCAAAACTGCTTTGAATGCAACTTACATAATGTTTTTACAGATTATCAAACTACCTTTGGTTGAACTTTTAAATCAAGATCTCTGTTAACTTGAGATATTTCTCCTTCCCGACAAAGCTTTTCCGTTTTCTTCGTCTACTAATCCTCTTAATTTATTTAACCCTTCGAACCCTTACTCTTTGCCGCCTTGCTCAGCCTTCAGACGAGGCAGCAGACATCTGCTGCCTCGCTAAAATTTGGTCATCACTTTGTTGATGATTTTGCTATAGCTTGTGCAGGAGTTAAGTGCTCTCTCTCCAGAATGCTATCGCCCGTATTTTCCATTGGGCCACTACTCATGGCTTAAATTTTCTGGTACTAAAAAGCACCAGATAATTTTACTAGATGTTCTGATGTCTCTAATACACCATTATACCTGTACGGTTCCCGGATTCCTGAACGTGATGCGGTCAGATTTCTCTTCACCCTTGGGAAGTTCAGACAGTTCGAATCTGTTTTTCCCCACTGCTGTGCGCGAAAGCTCAAATACCCACAGCAGCTTCTCGCTCCCTTTTTCTTAATCACTTCTTATGCCGTTGAAGTTTAAATCAATGGTCGAACGGTGTCGGGTTTGCGGCAGTTCCCGGACAGCGTTGTGCGAGGTCATTTATTAAACTATTCTAACATTTTGACTGCTGAAGTGTAAACAATTTTCATAGCGATTTTACGTATTGCGTCCAGGTTTCATCCCATAGTTCTTTGTAACCAACTTTGGGTGCGTCGCATTTCTAGCAAAAACAAAGAAATCATTTTCTGCTGATTCCCTGGTCATGTTGATGTTTACTGCCACGAACAGGTAGACTCAGCTGCGCGGTCAGCGTTACATGACCTTCACGTGTCATATACGGGTATTCCATTCTCAGAGTATTTTGCTTTAATCTTTAGATACCTTCACGACCGTTGGCAACAATATTGCTCTCATTTGATTCATAACATTATATTCTATCAAGCCGTTTTTAGGATTCTGGTCTTCTCATCATCGATGTCGTGGTTGGGAGACTACGTTTCCTGTCTGCATCGGTCACACGCGTCTCACTCACGGGTATCTCATGGAGAGGCGCCCAATTCCACTCTGAGTACTGTCACGTTCCAATTTCAGTTTGCCTTATTACACCGTCCTATCTACCAACAAGCACATGATTTACCTTCGACGTAGTCACTGCTCTAACTACAATATCTTCCCTCCTCGCTGACGGCTCCACCTTTGACACAGACTCCTTCTTTGGCTTTTTAACAGCAACAGATTTATTACACAAACTTTGAGCCGGGGTGTAGTTTGTACGTCGGCTTGATTGCAGCCAGCAGTAACACCCTGGTTCATCAGGCCCTGATCCTCCGCGAGGCCTGATCATAGACCGGGCCGCTGGGGCGTTGACCCCCTCGAAATCCTCTCCAGGTATTCTTCCTTCAGCACTTCACACTGTTATGCACGCACATTAGTATTATACGCGTGCATAACATAAACACAAGAGTTATCTGCAAATATTGCCAGGGATCATCGCCCCGTCGTCTAGGTCTTTTAGACTGGAAAAGTATATCTATATAAAAATTAGTATTGAGAAGCACATTGGAATGTAAAGTGTATACTGACTGTAAAATTTTGCATGATTTACCTGCCGTCCGTAGCTCGGTTGGTTGCGCACTCAGCTCACTTAGTGTCTGTAGTTTGACCCCCGGCCTGGTGGTAACGTTGGCTACGTTTCCTTGCACCTACTGCCCCTGTGGTTCACCTAGCAGTAAGTAGGTACCTGTGTGTTAGCCGGCTGTTGTGGGTGGCATCCTGGGGGGTGGTAGTTTACCTTAGGACTGGGCTTTGAAATGAGTTTAGGTAGGATAACAGCTCTTAGTCTCTAACACCGATCAGTGTAAAACAAAAAAATACCAGAAATACTAGCAGAGAGAAATATGGTTAACAAGATTTCATTTCCCTAACTCATAGGACAGGACGGTATCAATTTCCTGGATAGTTGCTATCTACCAGCCTATTATCAATCATGCCATCACTTCTCAATTAACAACTAATCTCTTTATTTACGCATCCCACCTCCAGGACAGGTTCCCTGGTGCAGCATGTGGACGACATGGGTGCTGGTGTGTATCGTGGTGCTGGCGTGGCTGCACGACACACACGGTACCTACTTCATCTCTGGTCGGGAGTACAGCGGGGTTCTTCCTAGGTCAATCTTGACCTCAAATATGATTGCCAAGCAGACTCTTCAAGCTGGTAAGTTACAGGCAACACTTTTACCCCTCAAGACGAGGCAGCGAATTGGTGAGTTGATACTATCTTAGTTAACAATTACTAACTACTCAGTTTTGTGGTTACAGTACACAAATAACCCGCATATAGGAGAGAGGAGCTTACCACCACGTAAATGATCCAAGCCGGACCGAAACGTCGTCGTAAGCTCCTCTCTCCTATGTGCAGATGTTTTGTGCATTGTTCCAGTCATGGTATTGTGCCTTTTTGTTCTTTTGTGGTTAGTAAATAGTTTCTATTATGACGACTTAGATAACTAAGATAGAATCTTATGATTCTCTGTACTTCATAAAGTAATTTTTTACATTAAGATGACTGAAACTACTAAATAGAGTTATTAAATACTGTATGTTATCAGATGAGAACTGTATTGCTAAATTATTTATATTGTTGCTAAGGTAATTGGGTTGTTAGTTTTAAAGGTTTTAGTCTGGGCGAGGTTATTATGACCGTAATTAATTTACTTATTAATGTACAAGAGTACTAATGTATACTAAGATATACCCTTAGTAAGTGTACACAGAGATATTCACCTCTTGCTGTGTATATATCCCTGTGTTATTGTAGTATAACTAATCATACATTTACGATATGCATTTTATAGTGTATTAATATAAAATGTATTATAGCTTACTGTTACGTAGTTGGTTAATTGGACCTAAAGCACGTCGACTGCTCCAAGGATCATTAAGGCTACAGTGTCACCTGTCCACTACCAGTCAAGAATAATTTAAACCCTAAAATGTATACACTGATATATAAACTTGTCTTGGTGTATATGCTGCGGATTATTAAAAAATCTTAATAAGCTAGCACAAAATAATAATATAAATTTAATAAGTATTTTATTTTAATGTACTTTAATTAATATAATTTAATATTATTTAATTTCGTATACATTATTATTTAATTTATTTCCCGCACTTATAACTGGAACAATACACAAATAACCCGCATTTATGACTACGTTTCAGTCCGACTTGAACTTTTAAAAAGTCGGTCCAGGTCGGACCGAAAGGCCGTCATTGGTTCCAGTCTCCCAAGTACCTGTTATTTGTCCATTGTATCCACGAATGTAATATTATTATCTGCATTGTGTAGGTGGAAAACTGAATGCCGCTGGGTTGCTGGAGTGTAGTCGACTGTGTATCGCCACTGCAGCTTGCTCGTCTATCATCATACAAACAGCCACAAATACTTGTTACCTCACCTCACTTGACCGCTGCTCACAGCCAGGCAACCTGCTGCTTGTGTCGCCGGGGAAGACACACCTCTGATGCTGTCATCGATGACTGCCTCATCTACCCTTCCATAAGTGTGTTTCGTGAGGGTATGGTTACACGTTGGGCAAAAATACGTAAATGCGTTGACGTTTTTGTTTATTTGTGGAATGTTTCGCTCGAAATTGGGCTTTATTGAGCCCATTACTGGGTGAAGCATGGATAAGGACCAGTGTTGCATCTGTGTCTTTCTCAATAACCACAGTAACGGCGTCTCGCCATTGTCTCCAATAAGTTTAAGTGTTATTACCTATACAGATACTGTAAGAAGAAAATAAGCTAAGTTTGTATTATTTTTAGGATGGAATCTAAGATTAAATATAATAAAGTGGTCATTTTTCTATGAGAAATCCGAGAAATAAACTGGACTGAATTCTGTATTCTTCTTGTCAGCTGTATACCAAGATGGTCACAAAAAAAAAGTGTTTAAGCAGCATCACAATGTGCAGCGAGCGTGGAAGTCGGTGAGGCGGAGAGAGGAGTACAGGAGCTATTTCAGCAGCTGGAGCACTTGCTGGCACCTTTCTCACCCATCCCTCACTCTTGCAACACACAGGACTCGTCAGAGACTCGGAGGAGGAGGAGCTGTCATTCTAGAGAGGTGGGCAACACTCTTGACAAGCTTCTTGAAACTTCATTTTTATAGCCTAAGAGCTATTATCCTACCTTAGAAACTTTTCTTGGCCTTTCCTTGAAGCTAGATGATTTTACTATAATTATCTGTCCAGGGAAAGAACCTATAATCTTAGATTATCTGAACATTTTAAGAGACTGACTTCTCTCGTCGATGCATTTAAAATTTATGTCTGAAAGCGAGCATAAAACTTTCATTTGTAATTTGTGATGTTAGCAACTAGATGCTGTATGATCCTTGTAGGTTTAGCGCTTTATTTTTTATAATAGTAATGAGTTGTACTCTAGTATATCACTTAGAATAGTTTAGAATTATATTGAACTAGTTTATGTTTTAATGTTTCACAGTCAAAGGTGCAGAATGTTGTTGCAGGTTTATCAAATGTTGTCATCGTGGCTGTTCGACCACCACCATCACCCGTACCCTGACGACGACCAGAAGGTGTTCTTGATGCAACAGACAGGGTTGTCTGCGCAGCAGATCAATCAGTGGTTCATCAACCCCCGCAGACGTCTATCTGTCTGTCTGTCTGTCTGTCTGTCTGTCTCTCTCTCTGTCTCTCTCTCTCTCTCTCTCTCTCTCTCTCTCTCTCTCTCTCTCTCTCTCTCTCTCTCTCTCTCTCTCTCTCTCTCTCTCTCTCTCTCTCTCTCTCTCTTTCTCGAGGAAGCACTCCATTAGATATCATACTTTCCTCGACTTTCTAGCATTAGAAACATGGTAGAATAATAACAGTACACTGCTGACTCACAGTCACTGCTGACTCACAATTACTGCTGACTCACAGTCACTGCTGACTCAGTCACTTCTGACTCACAATTACTGCTGACTCACAGTCACTGCTGACTCACAGTCACTTCTGACTCACAATTACTGCTGACTCACAGTCACTGCTGACTCAGTCACTTCTGACTCACAATTACTGCTGACTCACAGTCACTTCTGACTCACAGTCACTTCTGACTCACAATTACTGCTGACTCACAGTCACTGCTGACTCACAGTCACTTCTGACTCACAATTACTGCTGACTCACAGTCACTGCTGACTCACAGTCACTTCTGACTCACAATTACTGCTGACTCACAGTCACTGCTGACTCACAGTCACTTCTGACTCACAATTGCTGCTGACTCACAGTCACTGCTGACTCACAGTCACTTCTGACTCACAATTACTGCTGACTCACAGTCACTGCTGACTCACAGTCACTGCTGACTCACAGTCACTGCTGACTCACAGTCACTTCTGAATCACAGTCACTGCTGAATCACAGTCACTGCTGACTCACAGTCACTGCTGACTCACAGTCACTTCTGAATCACAATCACTGCTGACTCAGTGTTACTGCTGACTCACAGTTACTGCTGACTCACAGTTACTGCTGACTCACAGTCACTGCTGATTGACAGTCACTGCTGATTCACAGCCACTGCTGACTCAGTCACTTCTGAATCACAGTCACTGCTGACTCACAGTTACTGCTGACTCACAGTCACTGCTGACTCACAGTCACTGCTGACTCACGGTCACTGCTGACTCACAGTTACTGCTGACTCAGTTACTGCTGACTCACAGTCACTGCTGACTCACAGTCACTGCTGACTCACAGTCACTGCTGACTCACAGTTACTGCTGACTCACAGTTACTGCTGACTCACAGTCACTGCTGACTCACAGTCACTGACTCACAGTCACTGCTGACTCACAGTCACTGCTGACTCACAGTCACTGCTGACTCACAGTCACTGCTGACTCACAGTCACTGCTGACTCACAGTCACTGCTGACTCACAGTCACTGCTGACTCACAGTCACTGCTGACTCACAGTCACTGCTGACTCACAGTCACTGCTGACTCACAGTCACTGCTGACTCACAGTCACTGCTGACTCACAGTCACTGCTGACTCACAGTCACTGCTGACTCACAGTCACTGCTGACTCACAGTCACTGCTGACTCACAGTCACTGCTGACTCACAGTCACTTCTGAATCACAATCACTGCTGACTCAGTGTTACTGCTGACTCACAGTTACTGCTGACTCACAGTTACTGCTGACTCACAGTCACTGCTGATTGACAGTCACTGCAGATTCACAGCCACTGCTGACTCAGTCACTTCTGAATCACAGTCACTGCTGACTCACAGTTACTGCTGACTCACAGTCACTGCTGACTCACAGTCACTGCTGACTCACAGTCACTGCTGACTCACAGTTACTGCTGACTCAGTTACTGCTGACTCACAGTCACTGCTGACTCACAGTCACTGCTGACTCAGTCACTGCTGACTCACAGTTACTGCTGACTCACAGTTACTGCTGACTCACAGTCACTGCTGACTCACAGTCACTGACTCACAGTCACTGCTGACTCACAGTCACTGCTGACTCACAGTCACTGCTGACTCACAGTCACTGCTGACTCACAGTCACTGCTGACTCACAGTCACTGCTGACTCACAGTCACTGCTGACTCACAGTCACTGCTGACTCACAGTCACTGCTGACTCACAGTCACTGCTGACTCACAGTCACTGCTGACTCACAGTCACTGCTGACTCACAGTCACTGCTGACTCACAGTCACTGCTGACTCACAGTCACTGCTGACTCACAGTCACTGCTGACTCACAGTCACTGCTGACTCACAGTCACTGCTGACTCTCGTGCTGTTATCAGATGCAGAACATAAGCCAGTTTTTTTAAATATACAAAACTTATAACAGCCTATTCTTCATCTCTAATTAGAAATATACATAAATTGTATAACAGATCTTGGTAGTATAACAGATCTTGGTAGTATATCAGATCTTGGTAGTACATCAGATCTTGGTAGTATAACAGATCTTGGTAGTATAACAGATCTTGGTAGTATATCAGATCTTGGTAGTATATCAGATCTTGGTAGTATAACAGATCTTGGTAGTATAACAGATCTTGGTAGTATATCAGATCTTGGTAGTATATCAGAACTTGGTAGTATAACAGATCTTGGTAGTATAACAGATCTTGGTAGTATAACAGATCTTGGTAGTATATCAGATCTTGGTAGTATATCAGATCTTGGTAGTATAACAGATCTTGGTAGTATAACAGATCTTGGTAGTATATCAGATCTTGGTAGTATATCAGAACTTGGTAGTATAACAGATCTTGGTAGTATAACAGATCTTGGTAGTATAACAGATCTTGGTAGTATATCAGATCTTGGTAGTATATCAGATCTTGGTAGTATAACAGATCTTGGTAGTATAACAGATCTTGGTAGTATAACAGATCTTGGTAGTATAACAGATCTTTGTAGAATATCAGATATTGGTAGTATAACAGATCTTGGCAGTATAACAGATCTTGGTAGTATATCAGATCTTGGTAGTATAACAGATCTTGGTAGTATAACAGATCTTGGTAGTATAACAGATCTTGGTAGTATAACAGATCTTGGTAGTATAACAGATCTTGGTAGTATAACAGATCTTTGTAGTATAACAGATCTTGGTAGAATAACAGATCTTGGTAGTATAACAGATCTTGGTAGTATAACAGATCTTGGTAGTATAACAGATCTTGGTAGTATAACAGATCTTGGTAGTATAACAGATCTTGGTAGTATAACAGATCTTGGTAGTATATCAGATCTTGGTAGTATAACAGATCTTGGTAGTATAACAGATCTTGGTAGTATAACAGATCTTGGTAGTATAACAGATCTTGGTAGTATATCAGATCTTGGTAGTATAACAGATCTTGGCAGTATAACAGATCTTGGTAGTATATCAGATCTTGGTAGTATAACAGATCTTGGTAGTATAACAGATCTTGGTAGTATAACAGATCTTGGTAGTATAACAGATCTTGGTAGTATAACAGATCTTGGTAGTATAACAGATTTTGGTAGTATATCAGATCTTGGTAGTATAACAGATCTTGGTAGTATAACAGATCTTGGTAGTATAACAGATCTTGGTAGTATAACAGATCTTGGTAGTATAACAGATCTTGGTAGTATAACAGATCTTGGTAGTATAACAGATCTTGGTAGTATAACAGATCTTGGTAGTATAACAGATCTTGGTAGTGTAACAGATCTTGGTAGTATATCAGATCTTGGTAGTATATCAGATCTTGGTAGTATATCAGATCTTGGTAGTATAACAGATCTTGGTAGTATATCAGATCTTGGTAGTATAACAGATCTTGGTAGTATAACAGATCTTGGTAGTATAACAGATCTTGGTAGTATAACAGATCTTGGTAGTATAACAGATCTTGGTAGTATATCAGATCTTGGTAGTATATCAGATCTTGGTAGTATATCAGATCTTGGTAGTATAACAGATCTTGGTAGTATATCAGATCTTGGTAGTATAACAGATCTTCGTAGTATAACAGATCTTGGTAGTATAACAGATCTTGGTAGTATAACAGATCTTGGTAGTATATCAGATCTTGGTAGTATAACAGATCTTGGCAGTATAACAGATCTTGGTAGTATATCAGATCTTGGTAGTATAACAGATCTTGGTAGTATAACAGATCTTGGTAGTATAACAGATCTTGGTAGTATAACAGATCTTGGTAGTATAACAGATCTTGGTAGTATAACAGATCTTGGTAGTATATCAGATCTTGGTAGTATAACAGATCTTGGTAGTATAACAGATCTTGGTAGTATAACAGATCTTGGTAGTATAACAGATCTTGGTAGTATAACAGATCTTGGTAGTATAACAGATCTTGGTAGTATAACAGATCTTGGTAGTATAACAGACCTTGGTAGTGTAACAGATCTTGGTAGTATATCAGGTCTTGGTAGTATATCAGATCTTGGTAGTATATCAGATCTTGGTAGTATAACAGATCTTGGTAGTATATCAGATCTTGGTAGTATAACAGATCTTGGTAGTATAACAGATCTTGGTAGTATAACAGATCTTGGTAGTATAACAGATCTTGGTAGTATAACAGATCTTGGTAGTATATCAGATCTTGGTAGTATATCAGATCTTGGTAGTATATCAGATCTTGGTAGTATAACAGATCTTGGTAGTATATCAGATCTTGGTAGTATAACAGATCTTCGTAGTATAACAGATCTTCGTAGTATAACAGATCTTGGTAGTATAACAGATCTTGGTAGTATATCAGATCTTGGTAGTATAACAGATCTTGGTAGTATAACAGATCTTGGTAGTATAACAGATCTTGGTAGTATATCAGATCTTGGTAGTATAACAGATCTTGGTAGTATAACAGATCTTGGTAGTATAACAGATCTTGGTAGTATAACAGATCTTGGTAGTATAACAGATCTTGGTAGTATATCAGATCTTGGTAGTATAACAGATCTTGGTAGTATAACAGATCTTCGTAGTATAACAGATCTTGGTAGTATAACAGATCTTGGTAGTATATCAGATCTTGGTAGTATAACAGATCTTGGTAGTATAACAGATCTTGGTAGTATAACAGATCTTGGTAGTATAACAGATCTTGGTAGTATATCAGATCTTGGTAGTATAACAGATCTTGGTAGTATAACAGATCTTGGTAGTATAACAGATCTTGGTAGTATAACAGATCTTGGTAGTATATCAGATCTTGGTAGTATAACAGATCTTGGTAGTATAATAAGTTTTAAGCGAGAAAACAGGCAGGAGCTCTCAAGCTTAAGTACAATCAAGCTAAAGCTTTATATATATATATATATATATATATATATATATATATATATATATATATATATATATATATATATATTTATATATATATATATATATATATATATATATATATATATATATATATATATATATATATATATATATATATATGTGTGTGTGTATGTATATACAATATAATGACGATAAATATAGATATATGTCGTGCCGAATAAGCAGAACTTGCGATCTTGGCTTAAATAGCAACGCTCATCTTGCCATATAAGACAAGTGAAAATTTGTGTATGCAATAATGTCGCCAAATCATTCTGAACCTAACGAAAAAAAATATATTTCACTGTGTTTGTTTAGAATTAAATTATTGCAAACAAATCTAATATATATTTAGTTGGGTTAGGCTAAAATAAATTGTTCTTGTTATAATAAGGTTAGGTAAGTTTTCTGAGATTCTTTTGGAGCAAAATTATAAATTTTTACACTAACATTAATGAAAAAAATATATCTTTAAACGTAAAAGAGAAAATTTTAGAAAGGACTTAATTTTAAATGAGTTCTTGCTAATTGACCAGTTTTAAATATTCGGCACGACATATGTATATAATGACGGTAAGCCATTATATTGGTGTTTTTTTTGGGCATTTAAACTGCGACTGGCCGGGGATCGAACCAATGTTTTTAGCCCACCTCATGGGAAGGAAGTCAAAATCCACAGCCACGTATGTCCTCGCATCATAAAACATGCCCAGTGCTACTAGGAACATGATATATGTAGGATTGATAACTCAGTGGTTAGACCGTCTTGGATTTTGACTTTTTTCCACAAGGAGGGCTAAAATAACACTGGTTCGACCCTTCCTTATGCAAACTGACAACTTGAGACACATGTGCAACATCTGGGTATTTTTATTGTAGACGTTTCGCCATCCAGTGGCTTTATAAATACAGATTCTAGGGCATAATTTGAAGACAGTAGAACTATATACAAAAAATGAGGTAATCAGTCCCCCAACCTTAGAGTTGGTGTGAAGAGCACCGTAGTCGGGAAGATTCTGGAGCCAGCAACAGGTAAGGTAACCAATACAGGAAATACATTAAAACAAGTTAATTATTTTATTTTTAATAGGATACCTAACCATTAAAAACATTTTAGGCTAATATAAGCAAAACGATATTATTATTCCAATAAGTTATCATTTAAATACAAAAATCTTCTTTATTTGTTTACAACTGCTAAATGTATAATATATATAAGTGTGCAGGTTCAAATAACGATGAGGACTGAGAGATAATATTTGTTAAAAATTTCGCAGGATGAGTCTCGTACAATATTGAAATATGTCGTCCTGTGGTGGAAGAGTCCAGTAAAACACTGATTATATAACTGGCGTCTCTGGACAGGAAGGGAAGGAAGGTAGTACACAAGGCCAGGCTTTGAAAAGACTGAGCTATGATGTAATCAGTAAGCTAGCAAACACCGCAGGCCTTGGCGCAGTTGTCGTGCATGTAGGCCTGAGAGAGCGCACACTCTCCATTGCTCGCCCAGAATGCACAGTTAACATTCAGATCAGCGCAAACCTTCACGTCTGCCGGAGATAAGGAAAAAAAAAACATCGAATTAGCGAGTTTTTTTTTACACATATGTCACGATGATTGGTGGATATTATTGTGAATAAATGTTTGCAAAACAATAATTGGTGCATATATCAAAGTAAAACCTTCTATACATGATTTCAGCTACTGGAGACCTTATCAATATTACAGCTACTGGGGACTGTATTAATATTACAGCTACTGGGACTATCAATATTACAGCAATGGAGACCTAATCAGTATTACAGCTACTGGGGACTGTATCAATATTACAGCACTGGAGACCTTACCAGCAGTCAAAAATTCCTTAATCTCTAGAATAGGGATTAAAGTTAACTCTCTGGTTATATACTCTGAGACATATATAACTCTTATTGTACACATCCTATTATTATTATTATTATTATTATTATTATTATTATTATTATTATTATTATTATTATTATTATTATTATCATTATTATTATTATTATTATTATTTGTTATTATAATCGCGTTGCTAATTCCAACTAGCACAAGCTAACTGAACCTAGCAGAGACTAAATTAAACTTAAAAAACTATCACAGGCTAGCTGAAACTGACGGAGAATTCAACGTTAATCTACTTAGAGCTCTTCAATCCCGGATTCCCGCATTATAACAACTGTTCCTCGCCCAGCTCGCCATCACACACATATACAACGTTCGGATATTGACACTCGGCAGAGCTCAGAACAGCGACCAGCGTAAGACAACAAGGGGCTGACTCTCTATCTTACACGACGAATGCTCGGCTGGCTTCAGCGAATCAAAATTTTGGGTAGTCTTTGCTCTTGGACTTCTCCTCAAACAACAAGTGATAATCGTAAATGCATTTTAACGCTTCGTAGCGATGTTGGGCCACCTCGTTCGTTGGTTAGTGGGGGATTATTTTTAAAGCCAATCGACTACACTAGGGTCATTAAGGCTGTATGTAACCTTTTCTCCGCTAGACAGTAATATTTAATTCCTTATATAGGGATTAAAGTAAACTCTCAGCGTATACTGTATACCCTGACAGAAATACACTTTTCGGTGTATACTATATCCTGTGTTGAGAGAAGTACACTTCTCGGTGTATTTATCCTGTCACCTCGTTGCCTGACGCATCGTGGGCGTTTTAATTTCATTTGTGATTAAATAATCGTTTTTATAGGTTAATGTCTCCTAACTAAATCAAAATTAGCCTAATTTAACCAAATATAACCTAACACAACCAAACCAACTCAAACCAAACTTAACCAAACGAAACCAAACCAAATCTAACCTAACCTAACCCGATCTAGCCCAGCCCAACCTAACTTAACTCAACCTAACTTAGATTAAAATATAAACTATAAATGTAAATCTAGAGGATGTGTTAAAAAGCTAACTGTGGGGGAACCTATAGTACTAACAAAAGTAGCATAACAAAACAAGGATATGTTAATTTCTCAATGCTATGCTGTACCTTTCTGTTAATGGAGCACGCATCAATATTTGGGCCTCTACCCTTCAAACAGAAATGTTTACTATACTCCTTGCACTCAAATGCGTCCATGTATCTAAGGTTGACACTTTAATTATAAATGATTCGGTATGGTACAATTGTGGACAGTGGAATTAGAGTGCACATGCTGTAGATAAGACTGAGGGAGACTGACACCAGTCAGTCCACCTATCATCATTCATAAGAAGAAGAAGAAGAAGAAGAAGAAGAAGAAGAAGAAGAAGAAGAAGAAGAAGAAGAAGAAGAAGAAGAACTTAATTTCTCTTCATAGTTTCCTAATTATGTTTTTGTAATAATGTTAGTAGAATTTCCCACAATATGTATAGTAAAAGGACACAAGTGCAACTAATGCAACATTTTATTGTGGCAACGTTTCGCTCTCCAGGAGCTTTGACAAAGCTAGCAGGAGCGTTTCGATCTCCAGGAGCTTTGTCAAAGCTTCTGGAGATCGAAACGCTCCTGCTAGCTTTGTCAAAGCTCCTGGAGAGCGAAACGTTGCCACAATAAAATGTTGCATTAGTTGCACTTGTGTCCTTTTACTTTACTAATTATGTTTTTAATCCTTTCCTTTTAATTCTGCTACTTATTTTCCTGTTGCAGACTGTATCACATATTAACATTCTCCCACTCACCGCACAGACTGCAGGTCTTCCTGCAGTTGAGGTTCACGTAGGGGTTTGTGGTACAGGAGCCGCCACGGGCCCAGAGTAGACAATACTGGCTGTGGTCCTGGCAGTGCTCTGGGGTGGGGGTTTCAGGAGATGGAGGTTTCGGGGTTGAGGGTTGAGGAGACTCACACTTGTAAAGTAAGTTGAGGCCCTTCACATCCAGCTGGAGAAACCATGAGAGACAGGGAGTAAGAGACAGGTGATGCAAAGGTCACTTAGTAAGGTTCATGTATCTCATATTGTTGTTTTATCGTATATTATGTTCTAATAGCCTTGCAGACGACTTCTTAGAAATAATACTGCAACAGTAAGTTTATGGTATAATAATGTTGATAGAATTACCGACAATATCTTAAGTAAAAGGACACAAGTGGAACTCATACGACATTTTTATTGTGGCAACGTTTAGCTCTCCAGGAGCTTTGTCAAACAAGATTGATAAAGCTCCTGGAGAGCGAAACATTACAACAATAAAAATGTCGCATTACTGCACATGTGTCATTTTATTACCTAACAATAACTTTATAGAAACAACTGTGAGAGAGACGTGCTGGGGACTGGTCCCTCAGTTTCACTCGTGCAAGAACGAAATTGTTCCGACTAGGTCATTGAGTGATACGAAATCTTCTGAAGCTGATCTTGTTTACGTTCAAAACTGTTAAGGCCCAATGTTGTCCAATTCACATTTTTTGAAGGTTTATGCCGCCTGATATTTGGGTATAAGTAAGGTACGCATCAAATATCAGTCTTCGTGGCTTGAAAATTTTTAAATTTCACTTATTACATCGTTACACAATTGGATCACAGTGACTTACCGTAACAACGAGAGGAAACTGACCTGAGAGAAGCCAGAGCGCTGACCTATATTGACTCCTTTCTGCCTGGGCACGATGGTTGGGGATGAGTAACTCCTGGCAAACTCGAAGGCGCCGTAGTGCATGACAGAATCGTAATCGTAGGGAAGATACAGTTCATCGGGGACAGTATATGACATCTACCAGTGTAGAAGACGAGACATTTGCAATTAAAAACACTGGACAACATCTTGTGTGATTATCTTTTATATATTAGATGGTTTCAGTATCCTGAAAATATAAATCAAGAGAACACTTTTGTTTTAGAACTGGATAAACAATGGTTCTAGAGTAATTTTGGAGTGCTGAATCTGAAGTTTGTCAGACTGACTCCAGCTTCCCAGCATAGTCACACAAGCGATCGTTTAGCTTCAGTGAGTCATTGTGTGATATAATGATCCTCGCCGGGAGATATTTTTCCCTGACTATATATGAACCCCCCCACCAGACGTGTGTATAAGGCCAAACGGTTCTGAGTAAGCAAACATATAAGAAGTTCGTTAAGAGTTGAATAACGTTTTGGCATTCTTTTTCTCGGAATAACCTTTGACCTTTTCCGTATAAAAGTCGCACACGTCGACCTGAAAATCAAAATGTGTGGATTCAACGTCCCACATTCTGATCGTAAAGTCAGAGATTTCAAACAAGGTAATATTGTATTCACACTAAGTTACCTATAGAGGTATTTATTTTTTTATTTGGCCTGACTTGCTTCTCCCTCTCCTCCCTTTCTGCCTTCTCCCCTCCCTATTCCTCTCTCTCTTTCAATCACCCACCTTGAAGTTGTCTTCTTTACCAGTTTTAATGTTGTTCCAGTTGATGACGACGTACTGGTCTCTGTCGCTCCTGGACTGTTCGTGCCAGAAACCAGCAGCATGCATCAGCTCGTGAAGGATCACACCAAACTGCACACACCCTTGCCCGAGTGATACCACCTGGACGCCACCTGATCTCCCCACCCAACTGGAACACCTGAGCAAATCACCAATGTAAACACCAAATCAGTTTTTTTTTTTTTTACATAGAAGAATTCACGGATTATCCTATTTCAACTCATTTCAGTTTGGCTCTAATTGTGTTGTACAAGCTCCCCATAGGATGCGATCCACATCAGTTGACTATCACCTACGCATCTATTTACCACTAGGTGAGCGGAGACAAGTGCGAGATTTACCTGGATCTCTCGTCCTGTACAGCTTCAATCTATCTTTTTTATTTTTAGATGGTCACTGAGAAAATTTCTGGGGATGACGAGAGGGAGAGTAGATCTCCAGAGGTTTCTAGGATTGATGAAAGTGTATCAGAGGACTGGAGATTGTGGAAAGGTTCTCAGGTTTAGAACAGCCTGTCTACTAATGATGCAAGAAAATTACTGTCCAAAGACATGGGGAAGCGCCGACAGAATACTAAATGAGACTCTGATTACAGAGGAATATATATATGTTGGTAAAGTTACCGACAAGTGCAATTAATGTGACATTTTATTGTGACAACGTTTCGCTCTCCAGGAGCATTGTCAAGCCGTTACAAATAGTACATGGACACAGAGGGTATTTACCCTCTGTGTCTATGTACTGTTTGTAACGGCTTGACAAAGCTCCTGGAGAGTGAAACGTTGCCACAATAAAATATCACATTAGTTGCACTTGCGTCCTTTTACTTTACACTTCTGGAATACTTGCAACCTCCCCCTTAAATGTTCTAACTGCGGCGGGTCACACACTGCAGTTGCAAATTCCTGCCCCTCTAGAAAAGACATTCTCTCCTCCCTCAGAGCAAGCCAACCTCCCTCCCTCCCCTACCAAACCGCCCTCCCCACCCCCAATGCCTGGGCCTCCCCACACACTTGTCTACCTCTTCTACCCTACACACATCAAACATCAACACAGAGACTACAAACACCTCTCCATCTACACCTACACCCACACTAGACTACAAAATTAACTGTCAACTCGCCACTGCTGCCCATTCTGCGATGGTAATCTCTCAAGCTTACCAATCAGACTACTCACATGTCCTTAACCTAATCTTGTCTGCTAACAATCTTCCCTCTCTAATCATCCCTCCTTCTTGCTTCTCTTCTAAACCCCCTACAAGTTCTCCCACTTCCCCTCTTCCTACACCCTCCAGCTCTCCTCCTCCCCTACCCCTCCTCACTCCCACCAACACCCCACCGCCCCTACCCCTCTTCAAATCTACCCCTCCTACCAACACCCCTCCTCCGCTACCCCTCTTAACTATTTCTACTACTCCCCCCACCTCTTTACTCACTTCTTCCTCCATTACCAAAGCTTCCACTTCCTCTACATCCACCATCGCCCACTCCTCCTCCACCACATCCAAGACTTCATCCAGGTCCAACTCCTCCTCCAAACGAAATCCACTCAACCCTAACCTTCCCCAACTTTTGATATACAGACCAAAGAACATAAAAACAGATCCATCTCTCCCTCCCTCTCCAGGAAACGGGTCCGTAACACCTACAAACACACATCCACCGATGGCACCACTATCACGGGCTTAAATATAAACTCCCCCGACACTATCTTTGGTATGACGAAACCATTAATCATGTTTAAGGTGATTCAGCTCAACGTACGTTCTTACTTCACGATTAGACACCTACTGACCGAGCTCCTTGAAGCTGAGAGGCCAGATATTGTTTTACTAAACAGTACCTGCCTCAGAGCCCCCTCAACGTATCCGCCATTGTGGTTATACTATGATCCCCACGATGGAGTTGCCATCCTTGTCAAATCCAGCATAAAACATGAATTTCTCCCAATTCCTTTTATTCACCAACACTGTCTTGCAGTCAGAATACACACCCACCTTGGACCCTTCATCTTTTTCACCACCTATGCTTGTCCAAACACTATTCTCAACATAAACGATCTTTCCTTAGTCTTCAACTACACCAACTTTAAAAAGAGATTGGACAAATATATGAGTGGGAGGGGCTGAGTTTGATTGGTGTCATTGGGCACGGAAGTAAATTCTTGGGTAGCTTTGGGTAGAGGTTGTTTTGATAAGGACCTGCCTTGTATGGGCCAGTAGGCCTGCAGTGTTCCTCCATTCTTATGTTCTTATGTTATTATTACTAAAAGGGCTTTTTATTAAGTAAAAGTAAAAGAGAATCAGAGTACGTACTCCTGACCCTTGAGGATGAACACATAGTCTTCTTGGGTAGTCCTGGGCACGAAGCGAAGACAAGTTCTGCTTTGGAATTCGTCTATAGCCCTGGCTATCTTGCAACGTTCTGAGGAAGCTGTCGTAAGAAAAATATAAACTTAGGAATACGCTTGAGGAAAAAAAAAATCTACTTTTGAAGCTACTGTACGTTTTACTTAATTTATGGTCGTCGTAGACAACGGAATTTATCTAACGGATGCAAGCATTTATAAAACTGTTCTTTACGTTAACCTACTGACCAAAATTCTGAGAAAAGAAATAAAGCACAGTAAAAACTGTGCCAAAATGAGTAGCATAACTTTCACTTGTCATTACTAGTAACACTACAACATCAGAAGATTCATAATCTTTGATATATTGCACCAATATATTCATAATTGTGTTTTCTGTCAATGTATTCTGTCTATTAATAAAATTTCATTTAGAATACAAAATATAAGAGATGGTAGGAGAAGAAAATATTCAAATAGCTCCTTGGAGAACCTTGAGTTTTCCCTGAGGTACGTTTTTCGTCTTGTCTGAGGATGAGGCTCCCCAGTCCAGTTATAGTGGTACCTCCCTATATTTTTTTCTTGTAAAAAATAAAATAATATATATATATATATATATATATATATATATATATATATATATATATATATATATATATATATATATATATATATATATATATATATATATATATATTAAAAAGACAAGCTGTAAATAAAATCAAAACATTTTCACAGAATTTTGATCTGCCTTCTGAACTAATTTTACTTATTAAAAGATTATTAATTATTATTGTTATCATCATCATCATCTTCATCATAATCATAACTAAGCGCTAAACCCATAAGGGTCATGCATCTTTTGAATGGATTAAACGTAAATTAAACGCAGCCTTCCAGGGAAGGGTAGATACGTCAGAGAGGCAACGTACTAAATTCGTTGGAGATAACGTAGGGAATAACAGCGTTGGGCCACACCTTCTGGGAGTTGCTGATGGCGCTGAGCTGACGCTGTGGGTCACCCTTGAAGAAAACTCTTTGATCTTAGAGGAAGTTTTAACTGTATTTATACGTATTTAATTTATAACAGTAGTTTTGTGTAATTATTATTATTGACAGTGGTAGTGAAACAGTTATCATTTTTATTTCGATACAAACTTATGAATAAATAACAAGCATTATTATGGAGAAAGAGGGAAATAGGGAGAGAAATGGGATAGGAGGAAGAAAGGCAGAAAAAATTTTAGGAGGATGGGGGGGGGAACAGTAAATAGAAGAGAAAAGAGAGTTGAAGGAAAAAAAGAACGCAAAGGAAAAAGGAATAAAAGAATACCTGAATAATCTGAGAGAGTTCTTCCTCAGAAGAGACCATAATATCTCCCTCGAAGTAGCCTGACGCAGCGATGGGATCCTTCAACTTTGTCCTCCGGCGGAATCTCATATGTCTCGCGTTAGTGATCTCCTCCTCTGAGATGGGCGCTCCCACGGTGTAAGCCTCTATCTGAATAATTAATCACACGTGGTGTTTCATGATATTTGAGCTACAGACAAGAGAAATCTTTTCCTATCTAAAGCCTTTAAAATGTTGCTAAAATTAATATGCACCCATCCACACACACACACACACACACACACACACACACACACACACACACACACACACACACACACACACACACACACACACATACACCAAGCAGGGATAACAGGGAAGGCACTACAATGGATCAGGGAATACTTGTCAGGAAGACAGCAGCGAGTCATGGTACGTGGCGAGGTGTCAGAGTGGGCACCTGTGACCAGCGGGGTCCCGCAGGGGTCAGTCCTAGGACCAGTGCTGTTTCTGGTATTTGTGAACGACATGACGGAACGAATAGACTCCGAGGTGTCCCTGTTTGCAGATGACGTGAAGTTGATGAGAAGAATACACTCGATCGAAGACCAGGCAGAACTACAAAGGGATCTGGACAGGCTGCAGACCTGGTCCAGCAATTGGCTCCTGGAGTTCAATCCCACCAAGTGCAAAGTCATGAAGATTGGGGAAGGGCAAAGAAGGCCGCAGACGGAGTACAGTCTAGGGGGTCAGAGACTACAAACCTCACTCAAGGAAAAAGATCTTGGGGTGAGTATAACACCAGGCACATCTCCTGAAGCGCACATCAACCAAATAACTGCTGCAGCATATGGGCGCCTAGCAAACCTCAGAACAGCATTCCGACATCTTAATAAGGAATCATTCAGGACCCTGTACACCGTGTACGTTAGGCCCATATTGGAGTATGCGGCACCAGTTTGGAACCCACACCTAGCCAAGCACGTGAAGAAACTAGAGAAAGTGCAAAGGTTTGCAACAAGACTAGTCCCAGAGCTAAGAGGTATGTCCTACGAGGAGAGGTTAAGGGAAATCAACCTGACGACACTGGAGGACAGGAGAGATAGGGGGGACATGATAACGACATACAAAATACTGAGAGGAATTGACAAGGTGGACAAAGACAGGATGTTCCAGAGATTGGACACAGTAACAAGGGGACACAGTTGGAAGCTGAAGACACAGATGAATCACAGGGATGTTAGGAAGTATTTCTTCAGCCACAGAGTAGTCAGTAAGTGGAATAGTTTGGGAAGCGATGTAGTGGAGGCAGGATCCATACATAGCTTTAAGCAGAGGTATGATAAAGCTCACGGCTCAGGGAGAGTGACCTAGTAGCGATCAGTGAAGAGGCGGGGCCAGGAGCTCGGACTCGACCCCCGCAACCTCAACTAGGTGAGTACAACTAGGTGAGTACACACACACACAAACATACACACACACACACACACACACACTGGAGGACAGGAGGGTTAGAGGAGACATGTTAACTACATACAAAGTACTGCGAGGACTAGATATGGTGGACAGAGACAGGGTGTTCCAGAGATGGGACACAGAAACTAGGGGCCACAATTGGATGTTGAAGACTCGGATGAGCCAAAGGGATGTTACGAAGTATTTCTTCAGTCACAGGGTTGTCAGGAAGTGGAATAGTCTGGTAAGTGAAGTAGTGGAGGTAGGAACCATACATAGCTTTCAGATGAGGTATGATAAAGCTCATGGAGCATGGAGAGAGAGGACCTAAGAGCGATCAGTGAAGAGGAGGGGCCAGAAGCTGAGTATCGACCCCTGCAACCACAAATAGGCGAGTACAAATAGGTGAATACACACACACGCACACACATGCACACATACACACACACAACTGAGGAGGAGGTGAAAAAGCTGCTAAATGACCTTAATACCTCAAAGGCGGTGGGACCAGACATCTCTCCGTGGGTCCTTAGAGAGGGAGCAGAAACGCTGTCTGTGCCAATGGCCACAGTTTCAACACATCCCCTGATACTGGACAACTACCCGAGGTATGGAATACGGCAAATGTAGTCCCCATTTTTAAAAAAAGAGACAGAAACGAGGCACTAAACTATAGACCTGTATCATTGACGTGTATAGTATGCAAACTCATAGTGAAGATTATCAGGAGGAGAGTGGTGGAGCACCTGGAACTGAACAAGATTATAAACGACAACCAGCATGGATTCATGGAAGGCAAATCCTATGCCACAAACCTTCTCAAGTTTGATGACAAGGTAACAGAAGACACGAGAGGGAGGGGGTAGGTCGATTGCATTTTCTTGGACTGCAAGAAGGCCTTTGACACAGTTCCTCACAAGAGATTAGTGCAGAAGCTAGAGGATCAGGCACGTATAACTAGAAGGGCACTGCAATGGATCAGAGAATACCTGACAGGGAAGCAACAACGAGTCATGGTACGTGATGAGGTATCACAGTGGGCAGCTGTGACGAGCGGGGTCCCACCGGGGTCAGTCCTACGACCAGTGCTATTTTTGGAATATATGAATGACATGATGGAAGGGATAGACTCAGAAGTGTCCCTGCTCGCAGATGATGTTAAGTTAATGAGGAGAATTAAATCATATGAGGGTCAGGCAGGACTACAAAGAGACCTAGACAGGCTGAACACATGGTCAAGCAACTGGCCCCTCGAATTTAACCCCGCCAAAGGCAAAGTCATGAAGATCGGGGAAGGGCAAAGAAGACCTCAGACAAGAGTATAGGCTAGACGGACAAAGTCTGCAAACCTCGCTCAAGGAGAAAGATTTTGGGGTGAGTATAATACCGACCATGTCTCCGGAAGCACACATCAACCAGATAACTGCTGCAGTATTTGGGTGCCTGGCAAACCTGAGAATAGCGTTCCAATACCTCGGTAAGGAATCGTTGAAAACACTGTACACCGTGTACGTCAGGCCCATGCTGGAGTATGCAGCACCAGTTTAGAACCCACACCTGGTCAAGCACGTCAAGAAATTAGAGAAAGTGCAAAGGTTTGCAACAAGGATAGTTCCAGAGCTAAGGGGAATGTCCTACGAGGAAAGGTTGAGAGAAATTGGCCTGACGACACTGGAGGACAGGAGGGTTAGGGCAGACATGATAACGACATACAAAATACTGTGTGGAATAGATAAGGTGGACAGAGACGGATGTTCCAGAAATGGGACACAGAGACAAGGGGTCATAATTGAAAGCTGAAGACTCAGATGAGTGTAGACAGCCTGTACTGTCTGCACAGACAACCTATGCTGTCTGGCAGCTGAGTTCATATTATGCGCCTTGCTTGTGGTGCCACCTATAGGCCTATGCCACTTCAGTATGCCCAGACCTGCCTCTCTCTCACTCTGGCAGCTCACTTCACTCAGTCAACAGGTCTGCCCCTCTCTCCCTCGCGGGCATGGCCCTCCAGGAGCATGGGCACTTGAACATACTGCCTGTGTACCCCACGACATTGCAAATAAAGAAGCCTCCGAAGCCTTTATCATTACTCCCCGCTCTGCAGCAACGCGACACAATAAACCGGTAAACATGAGTCAAAGGGATGTTAGGAAGTATTTCTTCAGTCATAGAGTCGTCAGGAAGTGGAATAGTCTAGCAAGTGATGTAGTGGAGGCAGGAACCATACATATCATTAAGAAAAGGTATAATAAAGCTTATGGAGCAGGGAGAGGCGGGGCCAAGAGCTGAGTTTCGACCCCTGCAACCACAAATAGGTGAGTACAAATTGGCGAGTACACACACAGGTACAGAGATATTATGGAATAAATCATAGGCACCTAATCTAAAATCTCCTAAAAAAGGCAAATTCTACCAATAAAAGGCTGAATTCCTGAGATGACATTCACAAATACTTCATATGACACTTTACTTGTTATTTGGGAATGTGAAGAGACTGATTTTTTTTTTCAAATGTTGCTGCTGCATTGTCAGTCAAACACTGCCATATCAGCATTGCTACACTGGTTCAGTGCTACACTGACACCTCGACAATGTTACACTGACACCAAGAGTGCTACATTGGCTCAACACAATCCTACACTTACAGCTCAACACAGTATATTTTTATTTAATTCATGCTAAGCGCTACACCCATGTGGGTCATTCAGCGCGAGATCTAGTGGAGGCTTAATCCTCAGTCTGCTGAGCTCCAGACAAATGTGCTTTCTATTTGCACTCAGTTGTCATCAACTAAATACTAAACTAACCTCTCAACACAATATTACTGTCATTTTCAAAACATTGGTAACTTGTCAAGTCTTCACTGTAGGAGACTTGTTGCTGATCAAATTCCCTCGACTCAAAGACCAGAAGTGGCTTTCCATTCCTTGTACTGAATCTGTTTACCTCCCCGTCCCCAACTTAATACTTACGTTGTTTGGGTTTCCAATGATGACTTTGGGGAGCTCCACCTTCTTCGCCTTCGTCACCTCCGCTGCTACACACAGCAAGACCACCAAGGCCCCAGTCGTAATGTACTTCATGTTTACAATCTAGTTACACCTTGACGCCCTTGCTGTACGACTTAGTGAACTCACAAAAACTTGACTCGAGCCAGTCGCGCCTAATGTAGAGTGCTTGAAAATATAACTAATCTACTTCTAAGTGGGATGTTCGGTGGTGAAAGGAGCTGTGAGCGGAGGTGACCACCACTTAACCTTATATAACCATGTCGAATATATATTAATAGTTAACCGTCAGTATGAAGGAAAATTTCCTTTCACGTGAAATGAAGGAAAATTATAAAGGATACTTAAGTATGAAGTCACCAGTATGTCCACACATCAGCAAGTGAGCACTTTACTGTTATTAAACTTAAATACTTAATTATTATATTAATGCGATGTATGGCCCCGTGGAGGAGCGGTCGCACCTGGGAATGGGAGACAATCAGCTTCGATCTAAGGAACGGAAGGTCAAATCCAATTCCTTGAATCCAGAGCCACTCACCGGCATCAGGAAATCTCCCCGGATGAGGGGTGGGGGAACCTATTACACAAACCATGACGATATTTGCCCATTTCCTTCCCCAACATTTTTCCTGGTATCATGTTATCACTGGAGACAGGCGATCCGTGGAATATAATCAGGTTATTTGTGTCGCCTGAGCGGCTAGTTTATTGTGCACCCGGTGCCCATTCTGTGAGAGACATACAAAAATAAACAAAAAATCTTCATTACATAGGTTACAGTGGTTCTTTATCAGACCCCCGTTGACCATTGTTACATCACAAAAAAAATATTAATGTGTATTTATATAATATAAATTACATATTTATTTACTTATTACACTCGTTACTAAAAAAAATAGTTACCAAAGATATATGAAGATATTTAGGGTATTCTGGGGTAGCTGAATTAGAATATGGCAGTAGTAGAAAAGGTTGTGCTGGCTTGTGGGTCTGCGAATGTCTTCGTCAAGGAGAGAGGTCCAGCAGTCATGTCGTGCCTCAAATTTGTCTATCTGTCTGTCACTGAGCGTCTTCCAGTACAGATTCAGCGCAGCGATGTCTAATTGGGCATGGAGAGACTCGCTTGTGGCGAAGTCCTCCCATCTGATATCAAGCACCCAGCGCAGCGCCTTGTTCTGGACACGCTGCCGTTTAAGTAAGTTCGTTCTAGCTGCAAGAGAGAGGGCTAGAGGAGAGTAAGTTATCAAAGGACGTATTAGGGATTTGTAGAGGTGTAGTTTGGTGCGTTGGGAGGCATGTTGCAGCTTGTAGAGGCCCGCAAGGGCCTTACTAGTTATTGCATGCCTTGAGTGAATGTGTCCATGTAAGCGAAGAAGGTAGTCAAAATTAACGCCAAGGACAGTGACAGATTGTGTGATGGGGATGTAAGTGCGGGTGTCAGCAGTTCTGAGCTCGACAGGTAATGGAGGATCACGTTTCCTATAGTTAAAATATGTAATGCTGGATTTAGCTACATTGGATTTGATCCTCCATTTTTGTTCCCAGATTGCTATCCTGTCGACCTCATTTTGTGTTTTGTGTGTGAGTGTATCTATATTGGCGTGAGTGATAAGTTGTGCAATGTCGTCTGCATAGGCTACAGTGATGGAGTTGTGGTATACAGGTGTTGGAATGTCGTTAGTGTATAAAATGTAGAGGGTCGGGGAGAGGACAGATCCCTGGGGTACTCCAGCATTTAGTGTGAAGTAGTCAGAGTAACAGCCTTGGAATTTGATTCTCATAGTGCGGCCGTCTAGGAAGTTGCAGAGGAGTTTACGAGTAGTGAGAGGCAGATTAAAATTAGTGCAGAGTTTGTGTTTGAGCCCTTCATGCCAGACAGTGTCAAAAGCTTTTTCAACGTCTTTTGGAACCAGGGCTGTCCTGTTTCTTTGTTTTGTATTTATGTGGATGTAGTTGAGAATGATGTTAATGGCATCCTGTGTGGATCTGTGAGTTCTGAAGCCAAATTGACCATCAGAAAATAGAGAGATGTGTTCCAGGTATCTGCGAAGGCGATGATTGATGAGTTTTTCAAAGAGTTTTCCTAAAGTTTCGAGGAGGCTGATAGGGCGATAGTTTCTAGGGTCAGAGTGGTCTTTATTGGGTTTAGGAAGGAGGATAGCAGTAGCAGCTTTGAAGAGGGAAAGAAAGTATCCAGAGGCAAGGGAGGCATTGAGGAGGTTTGTGTAGGCAGTAATGATAGAGTCAGGACGGTGTTTCAGGATAATATGGTTTAGGCCAGAGGACCAGGGCCCTTGGGAGGAAGGTGTCTGAGGAGAGTTTTAATGTCTGTGTTGGTGAAAGGAGTGTCAAGTTCTTGGGAGGAGGTAAGAGAGTCCAGATGGATGTGGCTGTCTAGTGTTGTTTCACGTGTGTGTGTAGGGTTCCAGTGTTATATGTTCTGAATGTTTTGGGTAGCGTTAGGGTGAGGTGGGTGAGGTGGAAGATGTTCTCCCAGCTGTGTTTGAAGATGTTAGTAGCAGCCTGCGGGTCTGAGATGTGTGTGTTGTTGTGGGTGATGTGTTTGAATTTGTTGGTGGGAGTGGTACCTCTAATTTTTTTGATAAAATTCCAGAAGGTTTTGGTGTTTTTGATACTCTGTTTGTCCGCTTGTAGTATGAGCTGTTACCAGTGATTGTTGTGGTCTTGGTCTAGACTGCGTAGAATGTTGTTTCTGAGGTAAGTGAGATCTAATCGGACTTGATTAAATCTGTGTGTATTGTAGAGGAAGCGGTTGTGGTAGCAGATAATTAGTCTTCTTGTTCTGATTGAGGGTTTGAAGGAATAACGAGGGGTGTGAGTTTTCTTCGGTATTGCGGTGTTGGCTGCTTGTGTAATGGTGTCCTGGATGAGAGCAAGTTGAGTGTCAATGTCAGAAATGGGTTTGTTGTTGTAGTCATAGGTGAGGTTAGTATTGTCTATGTGTTGTTTGAAAGCATCCCAGTCAGCGTTCTTGTAGGAGAAGGAAGGTGTGGGTGGGATGAGGATAGGGTTGGAGGAGATGTGTAAGATGACCGGGATGTGATCAGAACCTGTAATAGGGTCAGGTGATATGTAGTGTTGAAAGAGAGAGCTGGCTCGGTTTGCCAGAATGATGTCGGGTTTGCCTTGGCCCGTGTAATTGTAGGTGTTGAAGTCTGGGCCGAGGTGAACTAGGTGTTTGTGATTTGTGAGTTGAGTAATTGGTGACCAAGTTGGTTGTTACTGGTGTGATGAAAGGCGGTGTGTTTGGCATTCATATCAGCTAGTAAGTATATTGGTGTAGCTGTATGTTGAGAATAGTGTTTGGACAAGCATAGGTGGTGAAAAAGATGAAGGGTCCAAGGTGGGTGTGTATTCTGACTGCAAGACAGTGTTGGTGAATAAAAGGGATTGGGAGAAATTCATGTTTTATGTTGGATTTGACAAGGATGGCAACTCCATCGTGGGGATCATAGTATAACCATAATGGCGGATACGTTGAGGGACTTTGAGGCAGGTACTGTTTAGTAAAACAATATCTGGCCTCTCTGCTTCAAGGAGCTCGGCCAGTAGGTGTCTAATTGTAAAGTAAGAACGTACGTTGAACTGAATCACCTTAAACATGATTTAATGGTTTCGTCATACCAAAGTTAATGTCGGGGGAGTTTAGATTAAAGCCCGTGATAGTGGTGCCATCTGTGGATGTGTGTTTATAGGTGTTACGGACCCGTTTCCTGGAAGGGGAGGGAGAGATGGATCTGTTTTTATGCTCTTTGGTCTGTATATCAGAAGTTGGGGCAGGTTTAGGGTTGAGTGGATTTCGTTTGAAGGAGGTGGAGTTGGACCTGGATGAAGTCTTGGATGTGGTGGAGGAGGAGTGGGCGATGGTCGATGCAGAGGAAGTGGAAGCTTTGGTAATGGAGGAAGAAGTGGGTAAAGAAGTGGGGGAAGTAGTAGAAGTAGTTAAAAGGGGTAGGGGGGAGGGGTGTTCGTAGGAGGGGTAGATGTGAAGAGGGGTAGGGGCGGTGGGGTGTTGGTGGGTGTAAAGAGGGGTAGGGGAGGAGGAGAGCTGGAGGGTGTAGGAAGAGGGGAAGTGGAAGAAGTTGTAGGGGGTTTAGAAGAGAAGCAAGGAGGGATGATTAGAGAGGGAAGATTGTTAGCAGACAAGATTAGGTTAAAGACATGTGAGTAGTCTGATTGGTAAGCTTGAGAGATTACCATCGCAGAGTGGGCAGCAGTGGCGAGTTGACAGTTACTTTTGTAGTCTAGTGTGGGTGTAGGTGTAGATGGAGAGGTGTTTGTAGTCTGTGTGTTGGTGTTTGATGTGTGTATGGTAGAAGAGGTAGACCAAGTGCGTGGGGAGGCCCAGGCACTGGGAGTGGGGGAGGGCGGTTTGGTAGGGGAGGGAGGTAGAGGAATGGGGTTGGAGAGGGAGGGAGGTTGGCTTGCTCTGAGGGAGGAGAGAATGTCTTTTCTTGAGGGGCAGGAATTTGCAACTGCAGTGTGTGACCCGCCGCAGTTAGAGCATTTAAGGGTTAATAAGGCGTTCTTTGAGCTGTCATGAGAACTTCGTTTATTTCATCATTCAGTGCAGATCATAAACCCTTAATAGAGTTCATGTCGAGGGAATTTCCAGCCCATGGTAGCAGCTTAACACCATTTTGTGCACACCAAGTCTTTACCGATTTTGCCATGGTTCGTGGTGCGGAGTCTCTTTGGTATAGTGAGCGTTCATCACCATACCAATCCCTTATTTGAGACAATAATTGGCGTTGTAGTACTTCCATATACTTAACATGGTTTCATGGTACCCTCAAGAATTTGTAAACGAGACTCACGAAATCGTAATGACACGATTTCAAACAAACCATACTCTCTGATCGCGGGTTCTATCCCCACCCGTGGTATGGTTTGTAAACGACTTGTTCCACGAACGGAAATGGCTCCCATAATTTTCTGAGGAAATTTGACCGTCTTCAGACATTCAGGCATAAATTCCTCACCTGACCGCATTTTTAGTCAGCGCACCATCATCCAGCACTGCAATGGTTGAATCATCAAAGAACAACACCTTCAACGATGGAATAGACAATAGAAGTGGTGCAACAACCAGAGAAGCTAAATGGTAATTTTAATTTTTTCAAATAGAATTGTCATTTTACTAATAATGTTCTTTTATGAACAACAAATGAACTGAATAGCTAAATTAATTCTTACCTGCTCCCATTGTTCCTAAGTCCGATCAATGTAATTCTTAGCCCAGTTTCTTGGACGATATGCTTTCAGTCCACTCTTCCAAAACCTCTCATTAACTGTCCTTCGGCCTGTTGTTACTAGGTCAGAGGAAATATGTCTGCAAGATGCTCTTCTGTTAAGAGCTATTCTTATTATTTTTCTGTCTAATGTCTGTTTTTATGTTTTCTACCACATCTTCCCACCCTTTTTGAGTCTAAATCTTGATCGTAATTCAGTTTCTTCTTAATTTTACTGACTGCATTGAAACACCAAGTTTTATTGCTATTTCTTTAGGTTTCAATGTTCTTTCACTCAATAAAACGCTTATCTGTCCCGCTTTATGAAGACTCGAATCACTATTTTTACCCATTTCTGCTGACTTTCTTTCAAACTATTAAACTGCAAGGAAAAAACAGAAGGCACTCTTAGTAGCAAGCACAGGCACAGAATTATCACAGTCAATAAAAAGCAAAAAAACAACCTTTCTGCGCCAAATCAGACAGCAACTGGGACACGTCTCGGGTTTAAACACCATGCAGTCTGTCTAATTCAGTGTTGCCATCCATTGTTCCTTCAGAGTTGCCAGACAAAAACTCACAATACTCTTAAAGTTAATTTTAAATAGTTGCCCTGTACTAATGTATCAAAACAAATCCATTAGCAGCCAATGATATTGACTTAATTGACGTTTTATTAGAAAAATATCGAATTTTCAAAAAATCCATAATAATAAAGCCAGTACTGTACATCATTATTGTGAATGTTTTACTGCATTTTAAACGTGTTTTGTGCTTAATGCTATTGAAGGGCTTTTGATCTAGAAAACTGGATCTGCCTTCCTTCCTCAGATTAAACTTGATTATCTCATTTCCCAGGTACGTATGAGACCTGTGATTTTAAGACTTTCTCAATGGGTATAATAATAGAACCTTGAATGACTACATATGTTATAGAGGAGCTACGGTTCCCTGCTAATTTGCATGAAATAACACAGTTGCAGTGATTATTTATTTATTTATTTATTTATTTATTTGAACATGATACATAGAAGTACAAGGAAATACAGTGGTTAAGTGTAACATGCCAAAGCCCCTTGTATGCAGAGCATTATGGACAGGCTTAAAATTAACTTAAGATTAACTAAGCAGTGATATATTCAGTGGTAAACATTATTGTAAACAAATAACAATTAAGCACAAATGAGTATTTCAAAGGCATGTCATATGGTCATTTACTGTGTTGCTGAGCATTCAGTAGAATGGAGTATTCTGTTAGGTAATGTAATTAAAAATTACAAAGTTTGATTGGGTCACAGGTTAAACATTTATGAGATACAATTATTCAGTATATATTTAGTTGTGGGTGAGTAAGTGATTTTTAAGAAGAGACTTGAATTTATAAACAGACAGTGCTTCTTTTATATTCACAGGTAGTGAATTCCAGATTTTTGGGCCTTTTTTGTGCATTGAGTTTTTGCATAGTGTGAGATGGACACGAGGAATATCAAAGAATGATCTGTGCCTTGTGTTATGGTCATGTGTTCTGTTGAGGTTGGGAAGGAGACGTTTGAGGGGAGGGTTTATATCCGAGTTAAGTGTTCTATGTATGTAGTACGTACAATAATAAGTATGGATGTTTTGTGTGGTGAGTAGGTTTAGAGTTTTGAATATTGGTGGATTATTATTATAATCAAAAAGAAGCGCTAAGCCACAAGGGCTATACAGCGCTGCAGGGTAGGGAAGGAAGCAAGGGAATTGGATGGCAGGAGGGAGGGGGGATGATCAGCAGGTTACAGAAAACAGCGGGGCAGGGGATAGTACGGGGGTAGAGGGTAGCAAGAGATACAAGTAGAAAGGGCTGAAAGTATCAGAATTTGTGAAGTAAGTCAGTCGTTGTCAAAAAGTCAATAAGAGAGTCCGGATGAAAGGTGGGTCCATCAGCGAGAAGGGAAGGTAAAGAGAGAGCAGCGGGGCGAAGACGACGACAGAGGTAAATTCTGCGTGCTCGTTGATAAAGTGGGCAGTCCAACAGAATGTGGCTGACTGATAATGGAGCTTGGCAATTCTCACAGAGAGGAGCAAGACGCCTCTCCATGAGATATCCATGAGTAAGACGAGTATGGCCAATGCGAAGACGGGAGAGAGTAGTCTCCCAACCTCGACACTGGTGATAAGAAGACGGCCAGTAACCTATACTCGGTTTAATAGACTGAAGTTTGTTGCCGAGCATAGTAGACCAACGTTGTTGCCAACGGGTGTGAAGGTGGGAAGATATTACAGCAAAATAGTCCGTACATGGAATACCTCTGTAAGAAACTGGTAGGTCATGTACTGCTGACCGCGCAGCAGTGTCTGCCTGTTCATTGCCCTGTACGTCAACATGACCAGGGACCCAACAAAAAACAATATCTTTATGCTTAGTAAAGATGCGGCGTAGCCAAAGTTGGATACGGAGGACTAAGGGGTGAGGTGTATCAAATTTTTGTATAGCCTGTAAAGCACTAAGGGAGTCTGAGACAACCACAAATGATGACACAGGCATAGATGCAATACGGATAAGTGCTGTAAGGATGGCATATAATTCAGCAGTAAAAATACTAGCTGAAGATAGTAAATGCCCTTGTACGACGCTGTCCGGAAACACTGCTGCGAATCCTACGCCGTCAGAAGACTTAGAGCCATCTGTGTACACAGCAATGGCATGAGAATGAGAGTGAAAGTGGTCAAGAAAAAGAGAGCGGGAAGCGACCGTAGACAGTTGGGCTTTCGAGCAAGGGAGGGAGAAAGAACAGACTCGAACAGCTGGGACCTCCCAGGGGGGTAGGGAAAAGTGAGATGCTACATGTACATAGAAAGGTGGTAGTTGAAGAGAAGACAAGAGCGAATGAAGGCGAAGAGAGAAGGGACGGAGTAAGCAGGGGCGGCGAACAAATAAAGAATGTCTACTAATATCAGTGACCATTCTATAAATGGAAGGATTGCGGAGATCATGAGAGCGTACATAGTAGCGCAGGCAATGGGCATCACGGCGATCGGATAAGGATGGAACGTTCGCTTCTGCATAGAGGCTTTCGACAGGGGAAGAGCGAAAAGCACCAAGGCATAAACGTAATCCTTGGTGATGAATGGGGTTAAGGCTAGAGAGAGTAGCAGGAGATGCCGCTGAATAGATCTGGTCACCATAATCAAGTTTCGATAAAATAAGGGTGGAATGTAGGTGAAGGAGGGTTCGACGATCAGCTCCCCACGAAAGATGAGCAAGGGTTTTAAGAAGGTTCAGCCGGCTGTGACAAGTTGCCTTCAGAGAGGTAATGTGAGGTTTCCAGGATAACCTACGATCAAAGAGGAGGCCCAGAAACTTGACTGTATCACGTTCAGGGATACGTGAGCCATAGAGGTACAAAGGATGATCAGAGATGACAGAGCGTCTAGTGAAAGTGATTTGGTGGGTTTTAGTGCTGGAAAATTTAAACCCATGTGTGGTGGCCCAATTGGAAACACGGTCGACTGCATGCTGGAGAGAAACTGTAAGGAGGTGACAGTCAGCGCCTGCACAGGCAATAGCAAAGTCATCAACATAGAGTGATGACCAAATATTTGATGGAAGACTAGAGGCCAAATCATTAATAGCAAGGAGAAAAAGTGTTGTGCTCAGAACACATCCCTGGGGGACACCTTCAGCTTGGACAAAGTCCGGGGAGAGCACATTATTAACCCGAACACGGAAATGCCTGTCAGTTAAAAAGTTCTTAAGGAAGGATGGTAGATTGCCTCGAAGGCCTAAGGAGTGGGCTTGGGCTAAAATATTATACCTCCAAGTTGTGTCATATGCCTTCTCAAGGTCAAAAAATATGGCAATAACTGAGTGGTTATTCGCAAAGGCATTACGAACATACGTATCCAAGCGCAGTAAGGGGTCTATGGTAGAACGTCCCTTACGAAAGCCATATTGACGAGTGGAGAGACTGTTGTGTGTCTCTAAATACCACACTAAACGTCTATTTACTAGACGTTCCATTACTTTTGCAAACTGCACTGGTAAGAGCAATGGGACGATAGTGGGAGGTTTCATGTCCCGTAGTGCCTGGTTTGCGGAAAGGGAGAACAATGGCGGATTTCCACAGCTGTGGAAGAACTCCTTGTGACCAAATAAGATTGTAAAGGTGTAATAGGACTGCAAGGGCTGACTGATGTAAATGTTGTAGCATACGAATATGAATGTCGTCGGGCCCAGCTGCCGATGATCGACAAGCTGAGAGTGTTGCCTCCAGTTCTTGAAGTGTAAAAGGCACATTATACTGTTCTTCTCTGAGAGAAGAAAAGTCCAAGGGTGCTAACTCTCTGGCAGACTTTGAGGAAAGAAATGAGGGGCATAGATGGAGTCCCTGAGAAATACGGACCAGATGATTGCCAATTTCATTGGCAACATCTAGTGGGTTTGCTATATCAACACCGGCAACCCGCAGAACAGGAGCCGGGTCAGGAGAATATTTACCACTCAGTTTTCGTACTTTTTTCCAGACTGCACTCATAGAGGAAGCAGAGGTGATGGTGGAGACATAATCTCGCCAGCAAGTGCGTTTAGCGTCACGGATGACACGGCGAGCGATCGCACGCTTCTGTTTAAAATCAAGGAGTCGCTCTGTGGTTCTATTGTACCGGTACCTGCCCCATGCAGCGCGTTTCAAACGTACTGCACGAGCACAAGCAGGAGACCACCAAGGCACGCATTTCTGAGAATGCCTGCTCGAAGTTTGGGGTATAGAATGAGAAGCTGCGGTGAAAACGGAGGACGAGAAGAGGTGTAAAAGCTCATCGATGGAGGACGAAGAAGGAACCTCTTTAAAAACGGTCAGGTGTGAGTAAAGGTTCCAATTTGCCCGATTAAATTGCCAGCGTGGGGTGCGAAGAGGTGGCGAATATGAAGGGGAAGTAAGAATGATTGGGAAATGATCACTGTCATGTAAGTCCGGGAGAACAGACCAAGTAAAGTCTAATGCGGCGGAGGAAGAGCAAACTGAGAGATCGATGCAAGAGAGAGTATGAGTCCGAGGATCAAAATGGGTGTGAGTACCTGTATTTAAAACATGGAGGGGGTGGGTGGCAAGAAAAGCCTCTAACTGAATTCCACGGGAATCACAGTGAGACCCTCCCCAGAGGAAATGGTGGGCATTAAAATCACCAAGTAACAGAATCGGTGGCGGTAATGACGAAACAAGGAAGGCAAAATCCGGAATAGATAATGCCCGAGAAGGAGAGAGATATAAAGAACAGAGCGTATACCACCTATGTAAGTGGATACGGGCTGCTGTGTAATGCAGCGAAGTATGAACAAATAGCTGATGGTACGGAATATCAGTGCGGAGAAGAAGGGCACTTTCATTAAAGGTCCCATCAGGAAAAGGATCTGAAGAATACAATAAATTATAGCCTGAGATGTGAGAAATAACAGCAGAGTGTAATTTTGGTTCCTGTAAGCAAACACCAACAGGGGCAAACTGGGAGAGTAACATCTGAAGCTCACCCCGATTACCCCTGAGGCCGCGTATATTCCACTGTAAAAAGGCCATGATTGGCAATGATAAAGATACTTGAAATCCGCAGGTAAGGGTTCCTACGGACTAGAAGGGTTAGAAAAGTCCACATGCGGAGGCAGTGGAAAATGTTCAAGCAGCGAAGGAACGGTGCGCTGTGAAGAAAGGAGTTGCGCAGATGGAGCAGAGGAGAGAGGAAGAGCGGAAGGTGGATCAGTGTCCATTGATGGTTTGGTCTCTGCAATATATTCAGAGATTGCTTCAAGTGTTTCGGAATTCAGAGATGTCGTATGGGAGACAATATTGGGAATGGTAGGGGGAGGATGAGTAAAGATTGGAACTGTATTGGACTGTACCAAGGTAGGGGGGGGCGAAAGGGTGGAGGGAACTGGAGAAGCGTGGCAGGGGACAGAAGAGACAGGAACCTGGGAGGTGGCAGAAGAGGAAGAAACTTGGGAGGGAACAGGGGAGGAAGGTACATTACGAGGAGGAGGGTGAACCTCTGCACTTGTAACTGAGCCAGTGAGAGGGGAAGAACTAGGGACAGAGACAGGGAGGGTAAAATGAGGAGGTGGAAGATGGGTAGGAGGTGTTACCGGACCTTTTTTTGACTTTTGAGAAGTAGAGGGACGATTGGGAAGAGGTGTCGTACGAGGTCTCGTCGATACTGAGGCTTGTAAGAGAGAACTCGAAGAAGCGAGATTAGACTGAGGCGTTGAAGTAGGGACGTCTGAGCCGAGGACAGCAAAAGGATTAGATACAGGAGTGATTATGGGAGAGGTAACCACAGAGGTGGGTGTAGAAGATGGGATACCAGAAGTGGGGGGACGTTTTGAAACACGGGAATAAGAAACACGTGGGAGTCTCCCTTGGAGGCGGAGATGAGAAACTGCCATGGCATAAGGGAGACCTTCTGTCTCTTTGAGGTAACGGATTTCCCGCTCGTTTAAATAGACCTGACAACGGCGAGAGTACGAAGGGTGAGCCTCATGACAGTTAAGGCAAGAGGGAGATCGATTGCAAGACGTATTAGAATGGTCATCGGCACCACAGACTGGGCATTCGGCGATAGATCTGCAATATTTCGCTGGATGGCCAAATCGCCAGCAATTTCTACACTGTTGTGGTGTAGGGATCACCTTTCGAACTTGTAACCGATGTCCTGCTATATAAACGGAGGATGGGAGTTCTCGGCTGTCAAGAGTTAAACGAGCCACATTGCTAGGGTATCGTCTCCGCCCACGGGCAGGAAGAACGTAAGTGTCTACCTTTAGGATTGGGAGATCTTGGAGTTCCAGCTGTTCTAGAATGTCGGTGCCACATGTCTGGAAATTTTGTTGAACTATGGTATGGGGCAGAATAACGGTACCACTACAAGAATTGAGGGAATGATGTTTTTCAAGGGTGACAGGAACAGTATCTATATGGGTAAGACGAGAGAGCTCACGAGCCTGGGTAGCATTCTGTACGGTAATGATGCGCGTACCGCTCTTAAGAGCATGAAAAGAAATATCTTTACCAACATGGCGTAGGAGTGCCTTGCCAATACTATGGTCAGAAAGATAGGCAGTAGAGGAAGTTGGTCGTAAAGTGAAGAATTTAGTCCACTGTTCAGTCTGAAACTGAGCGTGGAAAGGTAGTGAAGGACGTGTCGATCGTTTCTGAGAAGAACGAGAAGGTGAAGGTGGAGAAGTATCATCAGCAGGTAATTGTCGTTGACGTTTAGGCGTGGGACCAGAGTTGGTCCGACGTGGAACGGGTCGGCGATTTGAAAATTGCCGCACCGTAGAGGGAGAGGCCGGAAGCATAGTCAGAGGAGAGCGAAGGTCTGATAAATCGAAGGAGTCAGTCGAGGCCTCAGTACCTGAAGCGGGTGAGGAAACAGCACCGGCAATAGGTACAGAGGCATGAGGAATGTCTGAAGAGTGGTCCAAAGACGAGGCGGGGTCAGAACGGGGTGCGGTATCAAGAAGGGGCCCGGGGGTACCAGGTTCATGGACTAGGGCTGCCATGGTTAGGTTACTTCTTTCTTTTTGTTTTTAAGAAAAAAAAAGAAAGAAAATAAAAATAAAAAAAAGAAAAAAAAAGGGGGGACCGGGGAGGGATAGTTCCTAGGAGGGATGAAAGGGCCAGAAATCTCCCTCCGCGCCCAAGAGGACTCGACACCGCTAGTAGCGCAGATGCAGCATGGAACCCGTGCCATACCCTACCCTTCATGCCAGTAAACCAGCAATCTGGGATAGCAACCTCACATCTGCCGAGCTACCTCGGTGGACAAAAGAGAGGGCGGCCGGATATCCGCCACAAAGCATACCTCCTTCAGCCACCACCCCCGGAATCCGAAAGGTGGCTTCCAGAGCTACACCCGTCGCCCAAAAGACACCCAAAGCTACTCCGGGATACCGGAGAGGGATCGGGACATCCCTAGGCAATCCAGATTCCACGGCAAACTACGCCACCGCCAAGAAACCTCAACGGAATGGGATGGACCCCGGTGTCCTTTCTCCTACCTAGGAACTAGCGCGCCTGTGGGAGAAATCCCAAAGGACAAAAAGAGGAAGGGCAAAAGGGAGGAGTGGGGAGGAGGAGGAGGAAAGGAAAAAGGGGAGGATGGGGAGGATGGGATAGGGGAGGGGAGATTGGGGGGTAATTAGGTTCGGTCTGAGGAAGAAGACCGATAGGTCTAATTCCTCAGACCAAGAGCCTCTTCACCACGCCAAGGAGCCCCCCTTGAAGAGGAAATATTGGTGGAGTGTGCTGCCTGTAGTGGGTATGTGTTATCATTCTGACTGCAGCCTTTTGTTGGGTAATTAGTGGTCTGAGATGGTTTATTGTTGTTGAGCCCCATGCACAAATTCCATAGGTGAGATAGGGGTAAATAAGCGAGTGATATAGGGCCAGGAGGGCTGACTGTGGAACATAGTACCTTATCTTCGATAGTATGCCTACGGTCTTGGAAAGTTTCTTGGAAGTTTGTTGTACATGTGTTTGAAATTTGAGTCAATTATCAAGGTGGATTCCTAAGAATTTTCCCTCTCTGAGCTTTGCGATAGGTGATCCGTTTATCATTACGTTAAGAGGGACATCTGTAACTGTTACCAAACTGAATGAAGTAGGTTTTGTCAATGTTGAGAGTAAGTTTGTTAGTCATCATCCAGGTAGATATTTTCTGTAATTCGGCATTCACAGCATTGGCTAGCATGACTGGGCTCAGGTGATAGAAGACGTATGTAGTGTCATCTGTAAATAGTGTGGGTTTGAGTAGTTGCGATGCATTTGGTAGGTCATTTATGTAAACGAGAAAGAGAAGAGGGCCAAGGACACTTCCTTGTGGAACACCAACTGTAATTGGCTGTGCAGAAGAGTTTGCTCCATTTGTGTACACATATTGGCTTCTGTTGCTGAGGTATGACTTTAGGTAGTTGAGGGAGTGCCCTCTTATACCATAGTGTGACAATTTTATGTGGAGCAAGTCGTGGTCAACTGTATCAAAAGCTTTACGTAAATCAATGAAGATCCCCAGTGGGACTTCTTTTTTTCTCTAGTGCAGTGTATATTTGTTCTAGCATGTGTATAATAGCATCGTTCGTATTTTTATTAGGCTTGAACCCAAACTGACAGGGGTTGAGTATGATGTGGGAGATGAGGTAGGAATAGATTCGCTTATGAATTAATTTTTCGAAGATTTTAGAGAGAGGGTGTAAGTTGGATATTGGCCTGTAGTTGTTCAAGTCTGTTTGGTCTCCTCCTTTATGGATTGGGGTGACCCTCGCTATTTTGAGAACTGTAGGGAAGGTAGAGGATTCGATGGATTTGTTAAAGAGTGTTGCAGTGATTGGTGACAGCACTTGCGACACTTTTTTGTATATAAAGGGTGGTAAGGTATTTAAATCTCCTGTCTTGTTTTTTAGTGTGTTGATAATAAGGGAGACTTCTGTTGGGTTAGTCAGAGTTAGGAACAGTGTGTTCGGGTAATTGCCAGTGAGGTAGTCATTGGGTGGGGTATTTGAGCTTGAGATTTTATTGGCAAGGTTTTTTTCTATGGTGGATATTACAAAAAAAGTAATTTTTAAAAGATGGTAAGATTTACTTCTTTTGTAATAAAGAGTTCGGGATACATAAATACACACATTAATATAAATTAATCTTTAATATATAAAAATCAACTATCTTTGGTCTAGAGGTATTTGAACTATGATATAATAATAATATGTACATGTTACTATAATAAATTATAATCAGCATTTTACTAAAATATAATTAATAACCCTACACAGGGTACAACTCTTGACACTACTGTCACTATATATATATATCTCTATGCTAAAACAATAAATTATAAATAACATTTTTATAATAATAAATTACAATCAACTGCCTCTCACGACACGAAGTCAGTCACACGACACTTCAGTGTACACTACAACCAGGCCATCTTCAGTGTCCCACGACACCCTAGTCATCTCAGTGTTCCACTACGGTCCTGTGCATATCTCAGTGTTCCACTCCATCATACGTCCCTCAGTGTCACACTACGGTCCTGGCCCAGTTCAGTGTAACACTCCAACCTTTTCTTCATGTAATGTCCCACTAAACAGCATCTGACGACTCCGGCCCACAGTTGATCAACGTAGACGGTGAGTCCACAGACATCACCGGTAGTCCAGTAAATCCTCTCCAAAGGCGGTTGACACACCGCTAGCCGAACACGATGCTGCAAGCTCACTGAATGCGGCCGTCAAGTAACTGAGGCCAACAGACTCAGTGAGCTGCGGTGAGCGGTTCTTCTAACGCCAGTAGATAGGTACGATTCGGTGGTCAGGTACCTACTGCATAGACGTGTACCCTGAGGAGTTCAGGTACTTAATGTTGAAGCCAGTAGACGTGTACCCTTCGGTGGTCAGGTACCTACTGCTTAGGTGTGTACAGCGAGGCGCTCTGGTACATACTGTTACTAAAGCCAGTAGACGTGTACCCTTCGGTGGTCAGGTACCTACTGCTTAGGTGTGTACAGCGAGGCGCTCTGGTACATACTGTTACTAAAGCCAGTAGACGTGTACCCTTCGGTGGTCAGGTACCTACTGCTTAGGTGTGTACCGTGAGGCACTCAGGCTCTTACTGCTCTAAGGCCGGCTCAGCAGCCCCCACATTGGGTTTGATGACGCACCCAGTGGTACTGCCGGCCGGCAGGTTAACTATTTAACCGCTAGTTTGGCAGGGGCCGCAACAGTGGAGAAGAAATCATTGAGTCTGTTTGCTGTTTCAGTTGGTGGGAGTTGGGGTTCATCTGGTTTTGTTAGTTCAATTGCGCTATTTCGTGATATCTTTTTTGTTCCTAGAATTTCTGATAGGGTTTTCCAGGTCTTTTTTATATCACCTTTTAAGTTGAATAATCTGTTCTCATAATACAATTTTTTAGCCCTTCTTATCAGGCTGGTTAGGATTGACGAGTAACGTTTTGTTTGGTCTCTGATTATGTGACCCATTCTGTACTGTTTTTCGTATAGGTGCTTTGTATTTATGGATTCGAGGGTGCTGGGTGTTAGCCAGGGACTGTTCAGTCTCTTAGCTGTCATCTGTTTAGTTTTTTTAAGGGCAGTGCTTGTTATAGAGGTATTGGGTCTTTTTTAGAAAATTATTAATACATTCGTCAATACATGTATCTGTATAGATTTCTAGCTCAGTGTGCCAGTCAGTGTTTGTCACTGTTGTTGTGAAGTTAATAATGGCTGCCTCATTGTGAAGTCTGAAAGTGACTTTAGTAGTGTCTTGGGGTAATTTGCCTAGATTAGTTATGAGGAAGGTAGGGTAGTGGTCTGTGGTATTATCTGTGATTATGCCTGATTTTAAAGGGGATATGGTGTTGGTCCAGATGTGGTCTAGTAGGGAAACACTAGTCTCTGTAATTCTTGTAGGTTTTGTTACTGTTGGTAGCAACAAGCAGTTACTCATAGTGTTTGTGAATTCAGTAACGTGTGGGTTCTGGTTTTGCAGGAGATTTATACTGAAGTCATCTGAGAGTAGTAAGTGATCTTTATTCATGCGTGCATCAGTTATCATACTTCCTAGGTGTTCACTAGAACGGCTAATGTTTGATTGTGGAACTCTGTAGATGTTTATCACCGTGAGAGGTTTTTGTAGGTATTTGGATTTGAATTTAGTTATTATATATTCCCCATGTTCATCCCTTGTGCAAGTATTAGTGATACATTCTAGTTGGTCTGAGTAGTATACAGCTGTGCCACCCCCTTGTTGATCTGGCCTACAGTTGTGTATGGCTAAAAGAGGTCAATATATCAGAAATGCGCAGGGAGACACTGGTCAGAGAAATAGCAAGCATCGAACTTAAGCTAAAAGAATCCTTTAGGAGTCAGGAATCGCGGGAAGAACTAAAAGCCATAAATGAAATCGAAAGAAACCCAAAGTATTTCTTCTCCTATGCCAAATCAAAATCGAGAACAACGTCCAGTATTGGGCCCCTACTTAAACAAGATGGGTCCTACACAGATGACAGCAAGGAAATGAGTGAGCTACTCAAGTCCCAATATGACTCAGTTTTTAGCAAGCCGCTAACCAGACTGAGAGTCGAAGATCAAAATGAATTTTTTATGAGAGAGCCACAAAATTTGATTAACACAAGCCTATCCGATGTTATCCTGACGCCAAATGACTTCGAACAGGCGATAAATGACATGCCCATGCACTCTGCCCCAGGGCCAGACTCATGGAACTCTGTGTTCATCAAGAATTGCAAGAAGCCCCTATCACGAGCCTTTTCCATCCTATGGAGAGGGAGCATGGACACGGGGGTCGTCCCTCAGTTACTAAAAACAACAGACATAGCCCCACTCCACAAAGGGGGCAGTAAAGCAACAGCAAAGAACTACAGACCAATAGCACTAACATCCCATATCATAAAAATCTTTGAAAGGGTCCTAAGAAGCAAGATCACCACCCATCTAGAAACCCATCAGTTACACAACCCAGGGCAACATGGGTTTAGAACAGGTCGCTCCTGTCTGTCTCAACTACTGGATCACTACGACAAGGTCCTAAATGCACTAGAAGACAAAAAGAATGCAGATGTAATATATACAGACTTTGCAAAAGCCTTCGACAAGTGTGACCATGGCGTAATAGCGCACAAAATGCGCGCTAAAGGAATAACAGGAAAAGTTGGTCGATGGATCTATAATTTCCTCACTAACAGAACACAGAGAGTAGTCGTCAACAGAGTAAAGTCCGAGGCAGCTACGGTGAAAAGCTCTGTTCCACAAGGCACAGTACTAGCTCCCATCTTGTTCCTCATCCTCATATCCGACATAGACAAGGATGTCAGCCACAGCACCGTGTCTTCCTTTGCAGATGACACCCGAATCTGCATGACAGTGTCTTCCATTGCAGACACTGCAAGGCTCCAGGCGGACATCAACCAAATCTTTCAGTGGGCTGCAGAAAACAATATGAAGTTCAACGATGAGAAATTTCAATTACTCAGATATGGTAAACATGAGGAAATTAAATCTTCATCAGAGTACAAAACAAATTCTGGCCACAAAATAGAGCGAAACACCAACGTCAAAGACCTGGGAGTGATTATGTCGGAGGATCTCACCTTCAAGGACCATAACATTGTATCAATCGCATCTGCTAGAAAAATGACAGGATGGATAATGAGAACCTTCAAAACTAGGGAGGCCAAGCCCATGATGACACTCTTCAGGTCACTTGTTCTATCTAGGCTGGAATATTGCTGCACTCTAACAGCACCTTTCAAGGCAGGTGAAATTGCCGACCTAGAAAATGTACAGAGAACTTTCACGGCGCGCATAACGGAGATAAAACACCTCAATTACTGGGAGCGCTTGAGGTTTCTAAACCTGTATTCCCTGGAACGCAGGAGGGAGAGATACATGATTATATACACCTGGAAAATCCTAGAGGGACTAGTACCGAACTTGCACACGAAAATCACTCACTACGAAAGCAAAAGACTTGGCAGACGATGCACCATCCCCCCAATGAAAAGCAGGGGTGTCACTAGCACGTTAAGAGACCATACAATAAGTGTCAGGGGACCGAGACTGTTCAACTGCCTCCCAGCACACATAAGGGGGATTACCAACAGACCCCTGGCAGTCTTCAAGCTGGCACTGGACAAGCACCTAAAGGCAGTTCCTGATCAGCCGGGCTGTGGCTCGTACGTTGGTTTGCGTGCAGCCAGCAGCAACAGCCTGGTTGATCAGGCGCTGATCCACCAGGAGGCCTGGTCACAGACCGGGCCGCGGGGGCGTTGACCCCCGAAACTCTCTCCAGGTAAACTCCAGGTAAACTCCAGGCTGTGTAGCCAGGAATGGCATAGACATCTGTAGTATCAGGCTTTAGCCAGGTTTCGGTGAAAGTAATGATGGACATACTGGCATGCAGGGAATTTAGTAATGCTATGAGGTCATCGTAATGTTTGCTTAAAGATCTGATATTATAGTTAAAGACAGTTATGTTGTTGTTGGCTCTGAGAAGTGCCTTTGATTGTTCTGCTGTGTAGTAATTACAGTTACTGTTCGATTCATTTAAGTCATTCAATAAGAGGTTGGTATCAGGATCAATGCTTGTAATCATAAGATTTATAGAGAATCTATATTTAGAATTAAGTATAAGACAAAGTAAATATTCTAAAGCTAAAAAATAGCACCTGAATTATTTTAACAAATGTAAATATATGAACTAAGGTAGTTCTTTAAAGTTAAAATAAAAGAGACAATATAAAAGGGACTATTATAAGTTGTGGTGAACAAATAAAGTGATAATCAAATAAAGGAGCTTGGGAATATAATGGCAAAATAGTGAACTTATTACACTTTAGCACCTGAGAATAGCACCTTGATTATTTTAACAATTGTGAATATATGAACTAAGGTAGTTATAAAAAGCTAAAATAAAGGAGAAAATATATAAGGGACTAAATTAAGTAATGGTAAACAAAGTTCAATGGACAGATAGTCACTATGATATAATATTGATTTGGGAGTAAGATCAGATTTGTAATGTATAACAAGTTGAGCAATTAATTGCACTATAAAAAGTAAAAAAAATATGAGGTTTTTTTTTTTTTTTTTTTTTTTTTATATTTTATTTAAAAACTGCATATACATAATACATTGTATTACTTACAAAACAAACCACAGTGAAAATAAATAAAAAGTACATACAGTGAACTTCATACCTCTCCGAACATGAAATTAAACACCAACATTACAAAATAGTCAATAAACCAACCACATCCACTGTAACTTTATAGAAGTACTTAGTATTGATGACAATACATACATACACATACATATATTTACTCATATATATATATATATATATATACATATATATATATACACATACACACACACACACATACATATATGTTAATTAAATTAATATACAACTCAGATCGGTATACAGAACAAATACATATAGTTTACTTCCATGTCACAAGTACTTGGCTAAACAGGAGCACCATACCTAACACATACACCAGAATATTGAAAACCCAACCTTCCACATCCTTACAATACAGAATTTTATAAACAGAGCAAATACAATAATGATTATAGTATAAAATTAAAAACCATACTAGGTATTACAAAACCTCTAGTACACAATCCCGGTACATTTTTAGAACACCATAGATCAAGGCCATATTACAACCATATACATAACCCCACAACCATATACATAACCTATAAACCCTCCTTTTATAATAATCATTATTACCAGTGCAGACACAGCTGACACTTCTACCCCCCTCTCCCCGTTTGTACAGTCCCCGTTCTAAATAACATACATTGAATTATCCTAATGAAAGGTCATACCCTGACCTCATCAAACCTAAAAGTTGGTAGTGCTTGAACAAGACAAAAACACAAAATTCACAGACTAAAACAGATATGAAACATTACATTCCTAGACACATACACTGTAATAAGTAGAATTATATACACCACCAATATGATATCAAATATTAATGTTAACCATGAATTACAAACATTCAAAACATTTGCATATAGTGTAGTTCACACTCAAATTACAAGATAATACACCACATGCCATAGTAGCGGTACAATACTAGGCTATGTAAATAATTTAAAGAACCCGAGACTTAAATAAAACCAGAGTAGTTATAAGACTAAGGCTGCTGTAATGTGCCAGTCCCAAAAGAACTGACACGTATCTCAGAAAAATTTTGTGTTGATACCAACGTGTCAATCTAATTACTTAAAAACGAGATCCTAAGGGCTCGGTATCCTGGCTTTCAAGGAAATTTTAAACCCAGTGAACATAACCATCAGGCTTAGAAAAGTAACCCTGGAAACCACACTTATATCTCACTATGACAAACATTCTCTTGAAACATGGCTTACCATCCATACCTAATTCTCACTACCTTCCTCTTACACACATCAGTTCCAGATAAACCAAAAACAACCCCCCCCCCTTTACATCCCCCCATAAGGAGACCACTCCTTTGTCCATCCTCAGGGACCCCGCCCAAGGGAACCCACAGTGAGATTCCTATAACCTTCCGGGAAACTTTTTTCCCAAGACGCCCCATAAACCAACTTATTCCTACACTTCGTCCTATAGAATCTGGCCGCCAACGCTTTTATCCTCATATCACCCCTTAATCCCCTCATTCCCCATGAAATGTCCAGATAATCCACTATGATATACATTATAGCCCTTCCTACATCCCTAGACACTCCCCCTACATCCAGTAGTAAAGCCCTTAAAAGCGACAAACGACCCCCCCCCCAACAGTCTGATAACCCCACCCATCCATGATCTCACCCCCTCCAAGGAGGTACAAAAAAAAACCACATGAAACGCCGTTTCAACATCACCACAAAACTGACAAAAAGCCTCTTCCACAAATCCCATACTACGTAACACCTCCTTGGAAGCCAGAATCCCCATGATAAACCTATATACTAATTCTCTTACTCTAGCCTGTATCCGCAGCTTACTAAAATCTTTCCAAATAACCCCCCAATCATACGTTGGATACACGGCTACCCCTTGCATAATTCCTTGACCTTTCACTACCCTCACCAACCGTTTCACTTTGATTTTATCCACCTGTTGCACTGTCAATAAAAATCTCAACATATCTTCACAAACCCTCAATTCCTTCCCACTCCACCATTTACGTGCCTCCTCCATAACTCTTCCTACTTTGACGCCCCTCACACCCCCTTCCCTCATATACCTCCCCTTGATATATACAGCCATGACTCTCAGTCCTAAAGTCAACAAACCTAAACCCCCTCTCCGCACATCCGTCATAACTACCTCCTTACTTAACCATGCCCTCCCAAATCCCCACACAAACTTCAGCACCCTCCTCTGCATTTCCACAATATCTCGTACCTCTAAGGGAAAAACCTCTGCCACCCCCCATACCTTGCTATAGACAAGTGAATTTACCACCACTACCCTCTGATGTAAAGCTAAGTCCCTCGCACTTAAACCTCCTAGTCTACTTAAAACCTTACCCTTGACAGACTCCGAATTTACCCTTCTGCATGCCTGCACTTCCGCCAAATACCATATCCCACATACCTTGATTCTGTCAACCACTGTCCATCCTAACCCTATCCCCAAGCCCCCCCCTATCCAATTACCGACCTCTAGTAACCTTGATTTCACCGTATTAACTCTCATTCCGGTATTCATACCAAACATCTGAATCACTCTTCCCACCCTCCTTAACTCCTCCTTACCCCTTAGCATAACAGTAGTATCATCCACATACCCAACGATGCCCCCTTTGCACCCCCCTTCCATCTCCTGATTGTTCATTACCCTCTCAACAGACTCATAAAAAGGATTCTGCACACACGCAAAGAGCAGCTGTGACATCGGACAGCCCTGTCTCAAACCTCTCTCCATTGGTACACTTTCACCCAACCTCCCATTGACCTGTACCCTCACCTCAGCCCCATCATACAGGGTGTTCACCCACCTCACTACCCCCTCCCGAAAACCCAACCTCTCTAAGCAAACCCCTAAGAAATCTCTGTCCACGCAATCATAAGCATTCACCCAATCTAAACCTAGTATTCCCCCTCCCGAACATCTCTCTAGAAAATCCCTAATCACACCATGTCCATCCCTCATCCTTCTTCCCGGAATTCCCAACTGTCCCCTATGTAACACTAAACCCAACACTTTCCTCATTCTGTTGCCCAAAACCTTAGCAAAAATCTTGTAATCCGAGCACATTAACGTAATCGCACGATAATCATTCAAAACTCGGCATTCCTTCTTTTTGGGCACTAAAACCGTGACACCCGTTCTTTGTGATTTCCCCATCCTCCCACTATTTAACATACAATTCAAAACCCCCACCAAACAATGCCGTACACTCCCCCAATGATACCTATAAAAATCGTTTGGTAGTCCGTCTATGCCTGGGGTTTTACCCTGGCACATCCCAAAAACTGCCTCCTCCACCTCCTCTACAGTAATACTACCCTCGATTCTGTTACTGTCCTGCTCACTTAATACTCTATTAAACCCTTCATCCCCAAACCGTCCCTCACCCACTCCCCTGCCATCCCTCCTCCACTTCTCCCTAAACCAAAAATCTGCATACAAACTAATATTTTCCGTGGTGGATAGGCCTTGACCCTCCTCAAAGCCACCCCCCCCTGTACCTACCTCAATATACGCCAAGGTGGTCTTCGCCTGCCGTTCCTTAAACCTCCTTAATACAAAACCCGATGGCCTATCTCCCCTTAAGACATCCTCCAACCCTGCCCTAACTCGAATTGCCTCAAATTTTTCATTGTGAATTTCCGCCAACCTATTTCGCAAACGTTCCATGTCCTCACTCCGCCCCACACGTTCCTCTGCATAACAGTCATTTAACTGACCCTCAAGATAATTTTGTAGGCCATAGCTCCACCTAGCCATCTCCTTACCCCGTACTTTAAAAAATTTCCCTATTTCAACTTTAGCCCTCATTTCCCACCAATCCAGCAAATCCATTTCCATATTCCTAGTCTCCCACAAGGATTTCCACCAATCTTCAAACCCCGTAGGTTCATCCTTTTCCCTAAGTAGCCTCACATTTAATTTCCAATATCCTGCATAAACCCTCACTATGCCATCTACCCTCAAATCTGCTATAACAGCACGATGATCAGAAAAACCCACATCGATAGTCCTCACCCTCTCCACACCTATGCCCTGCCTAACATAAATCCTATCTAACCTTGCCTCATATCCCCTACGAATAAAAGTGTGCTCCACTCCATATCCCCTACTTCCCACCACATCTACTGCTCCAACATCTCGCAAAACATCCCGCAGGACCCCCAAAACACAACCCGCCCCCCTCGGAACCACATCACCCTTCCTAATGACACAATTCCAATCCCCACCAATCACCGTAAAAGCAGGTAAACCTCTCAAGTGATATACCAGAACCTCGCGTACAAAATCCACCTTCACTCTAGTGTTACTAGTTGCTGGCATGTACACACCTACAAAACTAACCCTCCTGGCCCCCCAAAACCCATCCACCCTGACAACCCTCCCACCCCCCCCCCTCCTCCCAACCCAGGATACGCAAAGGACTGGTCTCCTTTACCGCCACAGCCACACCTCCTTTCAACCTCAAAGCATCACATGTAAACAACCTATAACCTTTCAACAACAGCTCACATCCTAACCTATGGTTATGTTCCTGCAAAAAACAGACATCAATGCTAAATCTCCTCAAAACCCACTCTAACCATACCCTCTTGACCTCGTTTTTAAGACCGTTTACATTGAAAGTTACACACCTGAATTTTACAAGAAAGGCGGCTTACCCCTGTGCCGCTGAGGCTTACTTGGTCCTCCTTTCATAGGTCTCGGTTCTTCTCTATCAATCCCTCGTTCCTGCCCTCCAACCCCTCCCTGTCCCTTCCCACCTAGCTTCCCATTGCCCCCCCCTCCTCCCTGACTTGCCTTTGCAACCACAGCTGCCCACATCTTCTTCCCAGGCCTCTGCGCTGGTGTGAGGACCTCGTCCATGTCTGATGCCCCCGCTGATCTCTTGCGGGAGCTACCCTCTACATACATTTCTTCTTCAACCACATCTTCTTGATGGACCTCCACCACCACATTGCTCTCCTTTCGAACCTCACTCAAGTCTTCCTTACCCTGCTTCTGTTCATCCATCACCTTGTCATCACCTGACCTCACATCACTTTCCACACCAAGCACCGACTCTTCCAAAAAATCCTTCAGCACAGCCTCCAAAATCCCGTCCTGAGCTGACTCTGCATTATCTAACGGCCTGTCTGACGGCGATATTCCCTCCCCTCCCGTTTCCACTGGTAGTGTAACACACGTCTCCAAAACCACCTCTGCCCTGTCGACCTCCTCACTCCATAGGCCTGTACCCCGTCTTTCCACTTCATCCGTCATAACATCCGTGGCTTCTAATGGCGTATCCACAGCAGCTGTCTCCTGACGCCTAGGCTCCTGTCTCCTGGGGCATTGTGCCACCATGTGCTCATAAGAGTCACATAAACGGCACGTCTTCCTCTGCCCCGCATAGTGAACAAAAACCTGTGTTCTATGGTTACGCAATGTAACATATGATGGTATCGGTCTCCTCAGGGTCATTTTCAGTGTGCATGATCCTTCCGGCATCCCCTCATAAGGGCCGTCCCTCCACATTCCCATGCTCGTCGAGTGTACAGTTCCATAACCACTGAACACATCTTGGATGCTGTATGCTGTTGCCTCAAAAGGTACATTCCTTACCTTCACCCAAGTAAAATACTTAGACACATCATGCAAGCATACTTCCACTGCCGAATTGATACTCATCCGTCGTTCTTGAAATTCATCTACGATGGTAGAGTAGAAGTCAGCCCTCATGAACTTCACGAAGACCCTTGACATTCCATTCAGTGCCACACCATACAGCTCTTCGTTGGGGATGCCATAACAGTCCCTGATAATGCTTGGCAGGAGAACGTTCATCGTGTCGTTGCTTAAAGTTCCTCTAACCAGCTGAATGCAGACAGTATTAATGCGCCGGTACAGTCGGTCCGCCATCTTGGCGCTAATACTATGTTTTCCTCACCAGGTGGCGTGCAAGAGAACCAGTAGAAGCGTCCTCTCTCCCCGCAGGTCGAGAGACGAATATGTTAAATATGAGGTAGTTGGTACTAGCTAGCAAAAGATAGTTTTGGGAATCGCACAATAATATAAATATACACTAATTGCACACACAATATAAAAGGGACTAAAAAAAGTAGTGGTAAACAAAATTAAATGGACAGGTAGCAACCATGAATAACATGGAGCAAGATTTGACTTGCAACACAAAATTATGAGCAATTAATAGCAATTAAAAAGAAGTATCGCGTATTTGAGGTAGCTGGTATTAGCTAGTAAAAATTAATAATGCACAATAATGTAACAGTAACGTACAATATATGCACCACACGTATGTATGTGTTAAGGACACTTATCTAATCTGTTACAGAAATGTCAGCTTTTCTAAGGAAGTTGAGAAATCATGTTCATTTGAGATGGTATATTGTTGTTCTGTTGATGTTTTCCTAACTAGTATTTTCCCATCTCGAGTGAAACACTGATGTATTTTGTTTTCCTGTTTAAGTTTTCTCAACCTGAACAGAAGGTTTTGACGTTTTCTCGTTAGACACTCGTTGATGAACACTCCATTTTTCATGGTAATTGCTGATTTAATTAAGTCCTTTCTTTCATCATATGAATGAAGTCTGATCATAATACAGTGGACCCCCGGCATTCGATGGCATCGGTATACGTTAAATCCAGTAAACGATACATTTTGACGCAAAAATTTTGCCTCACGACTCGTTAAAAAACCCGCCACATGCGATTCGTCCGGGACGCGTCCACTTGTGGCCTGAACTGCCCCATGCGTGCCAGTGTTTACAAGCCAGCCAGTGTGCTCGCATCTAAGCATACATTCGGTACATTCCATATTATCCCAGTGTTTTTGGTGCTTCTTTCTGCAAAATAAGCCACCATGGGCCCCAAGAAAGCTTCTAGTGCCAACCCTTTGAGAAAAAGGGTGCTAATGACTATTGAAATGAAGAAAGAGATAATTGCAAAGTACGAAAGTGGAGTGCGTGTGTCGGAGCTGGCCAGGTTGTACACCAAACCCCAATCGACCATCGCTACTACAGTGGCCAGGAAAACGGCAATCAAGGAAGCTGTTGTTGCAAAAGGCGCATGTCTGTTTTCGAAACAGAGATCGCAAGTGTTAGAAGATGTTGAGAGACTGTTATTGGTGTGGATAAATGAAAAACAGATAGCAGGAGATAGCATCTCTCAAGCGCTCATATGTGAAAAGGCTAGGAAGTTGCATGAGGATTTAATTGAAAAAATGCCTGCAACTAGTGATAATGTGAGTGAATTTAAGGCCAGCAAAGGTTGGTTTGAAAGATTTAAGAAACGTAGTGGCATACATAGTGTGATTAGGCATGGTGAGGCTGCCAGTTCGGACCAAAAAGCAGCTGAAAAATATGTGAAGGAATTCAAGGATTACATAGACAGTGAAGAATTTAAACTTGAACAAGTGTTTAATTGCGACGAAACAGACCTGTTTTGGAAGAAATTGCCAAGCAGGACCTACATTACTCAGGAGGAAAAGGCACTCCCAGGACATAAGCCTATGAAAGACAGGCTTACTCTTCTGATGTGTGCCAATGCTAGTGGTGATTGCAAAGTGAAGCCTTTATTGGTGTATCACTCTGAAACTCCCAGAGCGTTCAGGCAAAACAATGTCCTCAAGGCTAATTTGTGTGCTGTGGAGGGCAAACACTAAGGCATGGGTCACTAGGGACTTTTTCTATGACTGGTTACACCATGCATTTGCCCCCAATGTGAAAAATTACCTAATTGAAAAGAAATTAGACCTTAAGTGCCTCCTGGTATTAGACAATGCCCCTGGTCATCCTATAGACTTGGCAGAGCGACTTTCTGGGGACATTAGCTTCATTAAGGTCAAGTTTTTGCCTCCTAATACCACTCCTCTCCTGCAGCCCATGGACCAGCAGGTCATTTCCAACTTCAAGAAACTGTACACAAAAGCTATGTTTCAAAAGTGCTTTGAAGTGACCACAGACACTCGATTGACTAAAAGATTTTTGGAAGGATCACTTTAATATCCTCAATTGTGTAAACCTTATAGGTAAGGCTTGGGAGGGAGTGACTAAGAGGACCTTGAACTCTGCTTGGAAGAAACTGTGGCCAGAATGTGTAGACAAAAGGGATTTTGAAGGGTTTGAGGCTAACCTTGGGAATCCTATGCCAGTTGAGGAATCCATTGTGGCATTGGGGAAGTCCTTGGGGTTGGAGGTTAGTGGGGAGGATGTGGAAGAGTTCGTGGAGGAGGACAATGACGAACTAACCGCTGATGAGCTGCTAGATCATCTTCAACAGCAAGAGGCCAGACCTGAGGAAACTGCTCCGGAGGAGGGGATAGAGAAACTGAAGAAGTTGCCTACTTCACAGATTAAAGAAATGTGTACAATGTGGACAAAGGTGAAAACCTTTATGGATGACAATCACCCTCACACAGCTATTGCAAGACGTGCTGATGACTATTACAATGACAATGTTGTGAACCACTTCAGAAAAGTCATAAAGGAACGAGAGGTACAGGCCTCTATGGACAGATATGTTGTGCGACAGAAGTCCACTGACTCTCAAGCTGGTCCTAGTGGCATTAAAAGAAGAAGGGAAGTAACCCCGTATAACAACCGTGTTTTCCATTGGGCCACTACCCATGGGTTTATATTTTCTGGTGCTAAAACGCACCCGTCTACCTGAACTACCTGATTTCTCGGACTTTCGTTTGATTGCTGACTGTCCTGGAAACCTCACATTATCTCCCTGAAAGCAACTTGCCATAGCCGGTTGAACCTCCTTAAAACCCTCCTTCATCTTATGTGGGTGCGGATCGTCCAACTCTCCTTTAACTACATTCATCCTTAATTTGATCGAAACTAGACTATGGCGACCAGATAGATATATTCCACAGGAGCACTGTCTAAAAGCTTCGTTTACCCATAAATAAGAATTTCCGAAATCTACGTTATACACCTTTTCTTATTTTCCTGCTCTTATCTTGTATCATCACCGTTCTCTGCCAACATCCCATTGGCTGCACTTTCCCGGTTCTAATTTCCCTTAATCAGCTGTTATGCCTCTCACCCTGTTGTCATCTCTCTCAAACTGTTAACTACTCAATTATCCTGTCATCTCCCACATCCTGCTCCTAGCTCACTGAGCCGAATTGTATTTGCAGGGGTCAAGAGTCGGCTCCTGGCCTTGCCTTCTAGGTTACTGTGATTGGCATCATCGATTTCTGGCCTATTAGACATTATTATATCTTCTTCTGAATCTGTGTCATGAATTTGCCTCTACTACTGTCCATCACTACTTTTTATTTTTATAAAAGTATGCTACAACTGTCAGCCTCAGAGTTCTCTGAGTTACCAGACCCTGCCACGTGGAGGCCAGTGATCCGTCACCCACTCTTTCTACCATCTTAGGGATTCCTTCAGGTACATGTGTCCAGGAGTCCACCTGTGTCCCCTCAGATATTCTCCCTTTCTTACTTTTCCAAGGTACGCCCTCTTTCTTTTACCTTCTGGATCCTTTTTCCAGGTCTCCATCTGTCAATCCTTCCACACTCCCCACTTCAGTGTGTTTGGTGCTTCTAGTTCCGTGCCTTCAGAAGTCCATCTGTGTCCCCTCAGATGAACTTCCTTCCACACTTCCCCAGGTTCTGCACTTTTTATTCCCAGGTCAGTGGTTCTCCACTTCCCTAAGGTTAGCAGTTTTTGGCCCCTTCCCAGTGAGCTTGCTGGATGAGAACTTGGTCTTGTCTAGTTGGTCTACTGTAAAGACTGTCCAGGTGGATGGAATTACAGGAGGGGGGGGGGACACAGAAATCTGCGTCCTGTAATCACATCCACCAAGACAGCCTGGAATAGTAGACCAGCTAGACAAGACCAAGCACTCGCCCAACTCGCCCACCAGGCTGAGGTTACTTATTGAAAATCTCAGACTTCTATTTGTTTCATAATGCTTTGAAGTTATTTTGTTTTCTCTCATGTAGCTGTATAATTACATGTGTGAACATGTTATTGTGTACATGCATGTGTGTGGGTTTGCTAATTTCTTCCTACCATGAAAGCTGCAACAATTTCTCTCTCTCTCTCTCTCTCTCTCTCTCTCTCTCTCTCTCTCTCTCTCTCGAGAGAGAGAGAGAGAGAGAGAGAGAGAGAGAGAGAGAGAGAAAGAGAGAAAGAGAGAGAGAGAGAGAGAGGGCCACTTTTTCTCTCGTACCTCTAACCTCGAATTTCGAATCGCAATGCATGTTATTAGTTAAGCCTGGTGTCCTCTCGGACACCGACGGTGCTCAATAGAGCACAGATAATTACCTTTAAATAGTTATAATTCTCACGATCTTAGGCTCCTGGATGCTATATGAATAACAGAATTGGTTACATTGTGTAGAAATAAATTATCGTAACTATCATACGGGCTTAGCAATTATTTTCAAATACAATAGATGTCTGGAGCCTCTCCATGTACAGAACTCGAGAGTCTGGCCCTAATGAATTGTCATTCCACTTTTAAATGATTCATTCTGTAGGATTGTGTTAATAAGTGAAGGGTCCAGGTAGTTCACGGCACAGTAGTCAACATGACTAGTAATATAAAGGCAAGGTCAGCGCTAAACCCTAATGGGTTTCCCATATAGATAAAGGAGAGATGTATACTACTAGTGTGCTGTACTTAAAAATGTTGGATTTTTTTTTTATCTGGGGGCACAGGGTTTTAATCTGAACGTTTGAATATTTTCCCCAACATTTTTTACTCATTTTTTTTAGGACGATTGAGAGGAACGTAACCGCCACGTTATCGATGTTTAGTGTGACACGAGTTAGATTAGATTTTGCTGCCGAAGCGGCTAGCTTATTGTGTACCCCGCATCCCTCCTGTGGACGGTAGCACAAGAGCATATAGATACATGAGTAACGTGGGTATTCATTAGTTGTGTAAATGTTATTAAGTTGGATGAAATATGTGCGCCTTCTAAAGATGGTATACATCTTGATAACCGATAGGGACAAATCGGCTTTAAAAGAAACGTGAGCAAACACTAGGACATATTGATAAACGTTTTGGTCCTAGGACTTTTGATCACTGTGAGCGTTGGAAGTGATCAAGATCCTAGAACCAAAACGTTTTCTAATATATCCTAGTGTTTGCTCACATGTCTTTTTAAACTCTTCTAAAAAACCTAGAAATGTAGCATAATCTGATTAGAAGTTTATATAGATGTCTAATTTTATTTTTTTTTACAGGTGTTGCTTCTGGAAAACCTGGTAGACGACAGTGTCAAGCAAGAACATATTTGAGTATGTTTACGACGAGGCACCCAATGTTGGAATATTCCTTTGCATAACCTTGACGAGGAAGGAGTGAAGCTGGCGAAGAGTTTTGTGAATTGACATGTGTTATAGAAATTTTCAGGGACATTGAATGTTAGAGGAAACATGGAGATTATTAGGTTATGAAAACTAATATTTTTTGTGTGTGTTGGTAAAGACTTAATTAGAAATATGTATGATGAGTCAGAGCTTTTAAAACTGCTTTTATGTAGGTACATTGAGGAGGGAAACAGCTTTGGAGAGTGATCAGTAAAGTGAGAAATCTCGGAGAGCAAATGAACTTTGGGTTAGAAGGGGGGGGGGAGGGGTGTCCTGTGATTGACTGGAAGGAGGGATGGTAAAGGAGGGTTTGAGTTTTAGGGGACTGAGCTTCCTGCAGGCTTGTTAGCGTGTGTTAGGAGTCAATGGAAGCAAGTGATTTTTTAATGGACGTGCTGTTGAACTAATCAAGGTAACACAAGGGATTTAGGGAAACAGGTTAGCTGGAATTGAGTGGTGGAGATAGGAAGGACATTGACTGTACTCTGAAGGAGGGAATGTGGATGTTGCATTCAGCGGGAAATCTGAATTGTGAAGTCAATACATTTCTGGCAAGACAGTGGCTGAATGATGATGAATGTGTATCCATTTCTGGATTACCCCTACTTTTGAGATGGCATATATATATATATATATATATATATATATATATATATATATATATATATATATATATATATATATATATATATATATATATATATATATATATGGGATTAAATCTGGAGTATCTGAGAGAGTTAGAGCAAAGGAAGGGGTAGCAGTAATGTTAAATGATCAGTTATGGAAGGAGAAAAGAGAATATGAATGTGTAAATTCAAGAATTATGTGGATTAAAGTAAAGGTTGGATGCGAGAAGTGGGTCATAATAAGTGTGTATGCACCTGGAGAAGAGAGGAATGCAGAGGAGAGAGAGAGATTTTGGGAGATGTTAAGTGAATGTATAGGAGCCTTTGAACCAAGTGAGAGAGTAATTGTGGTAGGGGACTTGAATGCTAAAGTAGGAGAAACTTTTAGAGAGGGTGTGGTAGGTAAGTTTGGGGTGCCAGGTGTAAATGATAATGGGAGCCCTTTGATTGAACTTTGTATAGAAAGGGGTTTAGTTATAGGTAATACATATTTTAAGAAAAAGAGGATAAATAAGTATACACGATATGATGTAGGGCGAAATGACAGTAGTTTGTTGGATTATGTATTGGTAGATAAAAGACTGTTGAGTAGACTTCAGGATGTACATGTTTATAGAGGGGCCACAGATATATCAGATCACTTTCTAGTTGTAGCTACACTGAGAGTAAAAGGTAGATGGGATACAAGGAGAATAGAAGCATCAGGGAAGAGAGAGGTGAAGGTTTATAAACTAAAAGAGGAGGCAGTTAGGGTAAGATATAAACAGCTATTGGAGGATAGATGGGCTAATGAGAGCATAGGCAATGGGGTCGAAGAGGTATGGGGTAGGTTTAAAAATGTAGTGTTAGAGTGTTCAGCAGAAGTTTGTGGTTACAGGAAAGTGGGTGCAGGAGGGAAGAGGAGCGATTGGTGGAATGATGATGTAAAGAGAGTAGTAAGGGAGAAAAAGTTAGCATATGAGAAGTTTTTACAAAGTAGAAGTGATGCAAGGAGGGAAGAGTATATGGAGAAAAAGAGAGAAGTTAAGAGAGTGGTGAAGCAATGTAAAAAGAGAGCAAATGAGAGAGTGGGTGAGATGTTATCAACAAATTTTGTTGAAAATAAGAAAAAGTTTTGGAGTGAGATTAACAAGTTAAGAAAGCCTAGAGAACAAATGGATTTGTCAGTTAAAAATAGGAGAGGAGAGTTATTAAATGGAGAGTTAGAGGTATTGGGAAGATGGAAGGAATATTTTGAGGAATTGTTAAATGTTGATGAAGATAGGGAAGCTGTGATTTCGTGTATAGGGCAAGGAGGAATAACATCTTGTAGGAGTGAGGAAGAGCCAGTTGTGAGTGTGGGGGAAGTTCGTGAGGCAGTAGGTAAAATGAAAGGGGGTAAGGCAGCCGGGATTGATGGGATAAAGATAGAAATGTTAAAAGCAGGTGGGGATATAGTTTTGGAGTGGTTGGTGCAATTATTTAATAAATGTATGGAAGAGGGTAAGGTACCTAGGGATTGGCAGAGAGCATGCATAGGTCCTTTGTATAAAGGCAAAGGGGATAAAAGAGAGTGCAAAAATTATAGGGGGATAAGTCTGTTGAGTGTACCTGGTAAAGTGTATGGTAGAGTTATAATTGAAAGAATTAAGAGTAAGACGGAGAATAGGATAGCAGATGAACAAGGAGGCTTTAGGAAAGGTAGGGGGTGTGTGGACCAGGTGTTTACAGTGAAACATATAAGTGAACAGTATTTAGATAAGGCTAAAGAGGTCTTTGTGGCATTTATGGATTTGGAAAAGGCGTATGACAGGGTGGATAGGGGGGCAATGTGGCAGATGTTGCAAGTGTATGGTGTAGGAGGTAGGTTACTGAAAGCAGTGAAGAGTTTTTACGAGGATAGTGAGGCTCAAGTTAGAGTATGTAGGAAAGAGGGAAATTTTTTCCCAGTAAAAGTAGGCCTTAGACAAGGATGTGTGATGTCACCGTGGTTGTTTAATATATTTATAGATGGGGTTGTAAGAGAAGTAAATGCGAGGGTCTTGGCAAGAGGCGTGGAGTTAAAAGATAAAGAATCACACACAAAGTGGGAGTTGTCACAGCTGCTCTTTGCTGATGACACTGTGCTCTTGGGAGATTCTGAAGAGAAGTTGCAGAGATTGGTGGATGAATTTGGTAGGGTGTGCAAAAGAAGAAAATTAAAGGTGAATACAGGAAAGAGTAAGGTTATGAGGATAACAAAAAGATTAGGTGATGAAAGATTGAATATCAGATTGGAGGGAGAGAGTATGGAGGAGGTGAACGTATTCAGATATTTGGGAGTGGACGTGTCAGCGGATGGGTCTATGAAAGATGAGGTGAATCATAGAATTGATGAGGGAAAAAGAGTGAGTGGTGCACTTAGGAGTCTGTGGAGACAAAGAACTTTGTCCTTGGAGGCAAAGAGGGGAATGTATGAGAGTATAGTTTTACCAACGCTCTTATATGGGTGTGAAGCGTGGGTGATGAATGTTGCAGCGAGGAGAAGGCTGGAGGCAGTGGAGATGTCATGTCTGAGGGCAATGTGTGGTGTGAATATAATGCAGAGAATTCGTAGTTTGGAAGTTAGGAGGAGGTGCGGGATTACCAAAACTGTTGTCCAGAGGGCTGAGGAAGGGTTGTTGAGGTGGTTCGGACATGTAGAGAGAATGGAGCGAAACAGAATGACTTCAAGAGTGTATCAGTCTGTAGTGGAAGGAAGGCGGGGTAGGGGTCGGCCTAGGAAGGGTTGGAGGGAGGGGGTAAAGGAGGTTTTGTGTGCGAGGGGCTTGGACTTCCAGCAGGCATGCGTGAGCGTGTTTGATAGGAGTGAATGGAGACAAATGGTTTTTTAATACTTGACGTGCTGTTGGAGTGTGAGCAAAGTAACATTTATGAAGGGATTCAGGGAAACCGGCAGGCTGGACTTGAGTCCTGGAGATGGGAAGTACAGTGCCTGCACTCTGAAGGAGGGGTGTTAATGTTGCAGTTTAAAAACTGTAGTGTAAAGCACCCTTCTGGCAAGACAGTGATGGAGTGAATGATGGTGAAAGTTTTTCTTTTTCGGGCCACCCTGCCTTGGTGGGAATCGGCCGGTGTGATAATAAAAAAAAAAAAAAAATAAAATATATATATATTATATATATATATATATATTATATATATATATATATATATATATATATATATATACAAACACTGATCTCTGGCTGAAGGAGACTCGAACCTACGAACCTTAGGACTCATCGACACCACCAGGGACCCAAGGGCAGCCACTTTCAGGTTCCAGCGCCTCAGCGTCGCCATCCAGAGGGGAAATGCTTGCTGCATACTTGGCTCGCATCCGGCTTCGGAGGAGCTGGAGGAAATTCATGATCTTTGATACATTGTGCCATTGTATTCATGTTTATGTTTTTTTCTGTAAATGTATTTTGCTTATTAATAAATGTTCACATAGAATATAAAATATATAGGAGGTGGTAGGAGAAGAAAATATTCAAACAGCTCCGGGGAGAACCTTGAGTTTTTCCTGAGGTACGTTTATTGTCTTCTCTGAGGATGAGGGTCCCTATTCCAGCTATAGAGGTGGTACTTCCCTATATATATATATATATATATATATATATATATATATATATATATATATATATATATATATATATATATATATATATATATGTATGTATATATTATATATGTATATATTATATATATTATATATGCTAAAGTAGGAGAAACTTTTAGAGAGGGTGTGGTAGGTAAGTTTGGGGTGCCAGGTGTAAATGATAATGGGAGCCCTTTGATTGAACTTTGTATAGAAAGGGGTTTAGTTATAGGTAATACATATTTTAAGAAAAAGAGGATAAATAAGTATACACGATATGATGTAGGGCGAAATGACAGTAGTTTGTTGGATTATGTATTGGTAGATAAAAGACTGTTGAGTAGACTTCTGGATGTACATGTTTATAGAGGGGCCACAGATATATCAGATCACTTTCTAGTTGTAGCTACACTGAGAGTAAAAGGTAGATGGGATACAAGGAGAATAGAAGCATCAGGGAAGAGAGAGGTGAAGGTTTATAAACTAAAAGAGGAGGCAGTTAGGGTAAGATATAAACAGCTATTGGAGGATAGATGGGCTAATGAGAGCATAGGCAATGGGGTCGAAGAGGTATGGGGTAGGTTTAAAAATGTAGTGTTAGAGTGTTCAGCAGAAGTTTGTGGTTACAGGAAAGTGGGTGCAGGAGGAAAGAGGAGCGATTGGTGGAATGATGATGTAAAGAGAGTAGTAAGGGAGAAAAAGTTAGCATATGAGAAGTTTTTACAAAGTAGAAGTGATGCAAGGAGGGAAGAGTATATGGAGAAAAAGAGAGAGGTTAAGAGAGTGGTGAAGCAATGTAAAAAGAGAGCAAATGAGAGAGTGGGTGAGATGTTATCAACAAATTTTGTTGAAAATAAGAAAAAGTTTTGGAGTGAGATTAACAAGTTAAGAAAGCCTAGAGAACAAATGGATTTGTCAGTTAAAAATAGGAGAGGAGAGTTATTAAATGGAGAGTTAGAGGTATTGGGAAGATGGAGGGAATATTTTGAGGAATTGTTAAATGTTGATGAAGATAGGGAAGCTGTGATTTCGTGTATAGGGCAAGGAGGAATAACATCTTGTAGGAGTGAGGAAGAGCCAGTTGTGAGTGTGGGGGAAGTTCGTGAGGCAGTAGGTAAAATGAAAGGGGGTAAGGCAGCCGGGATTGATGGGATAAAGATAGAAATGTTAAAAGCAGGTGGGGATATAGTTTTGGAGTGGTTGGTGCAATTATTTAATAAATGTATGGAAGAGGGTAAGGTACCTAGGGATTGGCAGAGAGCATGCATAGTTCCTTTGTATAAAGGCAAAGGGGATAAAAGAGAGTGCAAAAATTATAGGGGGATAAGTCTGTTGAGTATACCTGGTAAAGTGTATGGTAGAGTCATTATTGAAAGAATTAAATAGGATAGCAGATGAACAAGGAGGCTTTAGGAAAGGTAGGGGGTGTGTGGACCAGGTGTTTACAGTGAAACATATAAGTGAACAGTATTTAGATAAGGCTAAAGAGGTCTTTGTGGCATTTATGGATTTGGAAAAGGCGTATGACAGGGTGGATAGGGGGGCAATGTGGCAGATGTTGCAGGTGTATGGTGTAGGAGGTAGGTTACTGAAAGCAGTAAAGAGTTTTTACGAGGATAGTAAAGCTCAAGTTAGAGTACATAGGAAAGAGGGAAATTATTTCCCAGTAAAAGTAGGCCTTAGACAAGGATGTGTGATGTCACCGTGGTTATTTAATATATTTACAGATGGGGTTGTAAGAGAAGTAAATGCGAGGGTCTTGACAAGAGGCGTGGAGTTGAAAGATAAAGAATCACACATAAAGTGGGAGTTGTCACAGTTGCTCTTTGCTGATGACACTGTGCTCTTGGGAGATTCTGAAGAGAAGTTGCAGAGATTGGTGGATGAATTTGGTAGGGTGTGCAAAAGAAGAAAATTGAAAGTGAATACAGGAAAGAGTAAGGTTATGAGGATAACAAAAAGATTAGGTGATGAAAGATTTGATATCAGATTGGAGGGAGAGAGCATGGAGGAGGTGAATGTATTCAGATATTTGGGAGTGGACGTGTCAGCGGATGGGTCTATGAAGGATGAGGTGAATCATAGAATTGATGAGGGGAAAAGGGTGAGTGGTGCACTTAGGAGTCTGTGGAGACAAAGAACTTTGTCCTTGGAGGCAAAGAGGGGAATGTATGAGAGTATAGTTTTACCAACACTCTTATATGTGTGTGAAGCATGGGTGATGAATGTTGCAGCGAGGAGAAGGCTGGAGGCAGTGGAGATGTCATGTCTGAGGGCAATGTGTGGTGTGAATATAATGCAGAGAATTCGTAGTTTGGAAGTTAGGAGGAGGTGCGGGATTACCAAAACTGTTGTCCAGAGGGCTGAGGAAGGGTTGTTGAGGTGGTTCGGACATGTAGAGAGAATGGAGCGAAACAGAATGACTTCAAGAGTGTATCAGTCTGTAGTGGAAGGAAGGCGGGGTAGGGGGTCGGCCTAGGAAAGGTTGGAGGGAAGGGGTAAAGGAGGTTTTGTGTGCGAGGGGCTTGGACTTTCAGCAGGCGTGCATGATCGTGTTTGATAGGAGTGAATGGAGACGAAATGTTTCTAATACTTGACGTACTGTTGGAGTGTGAGCAAAGTAACATTTATGAAGGGGTTCAGGGAAACCGGCAGGCCGGACTTGAGTCCTGGAGATGGGAAGTACAGTGCCTGCACTCTGAAGGAGGGGTGTTAATGTTGCAGTTTAAAAACTGTAGTGTAAAGCACCCTTCTGGCAAGACAGTGATGGAGTGAATGATGGTGAAAGTTTTTCTTTTTCAGGCCACCCTGCCTTGGTGGGACTCGGCCAGTGTGATAATATGTATATATATCTATATATATATATATATATATATATATATATATATATATATATATATATATATATATATATACATACATACTGCAGTTCTCAGTGCATATACACTGAGAAATTAATGCCCCAAAATACATTTACGGAGTTGTATCTTCGTAAACGTATTGTTTTTCTTCAAAGAGAATCAATCTGCATATATTCTGACGAGCATATATGCATGTGTACTAAGAGTAACAGTGCATATATACTTGGTGGGATGTATAACTCAATATATACACAGATTTTAATCCACATATGTATATATATATATATATATATATATATATATTGGGATTCAAGTAACCTCGACTGCTGTTGACCAGGTGACATGCAGTGAGTTGGGAGGGGCTCTTGATGCAAGTGAAGGGATCTTGATGTAAGTGGAGGGCTCTTGATGCAAGTGAAGAGATCTTGATGCAAGTGGAGGGCTCTTGATTCAGGCGAAGGGCTCTTGATTCAGGGCAATGTTTCTTTTAAGCAGGTTAAGGGCTCTTGATGCAGGCCAAGGTATCTTTTATGCCGGTGAAGGTCTCTTGATGCAGATAAAGGACTCTTGATGCACGTGAAGGGCTCTTGATGCATGTAAATGGCTCTTGATGCAGGTAGAGGTCTTTTGATGCAGGCGAAGGACTCTTTTATGCAGGTTAAGGGCTCTTGATGCAGGCAAAGGGCTCTTGATCAAAAGAAATATCGATGTGTTCCTAAGATCAAACCTGATTACTTCCCATTTTCCAACGCCCCCATGAGATTAGCGCTTTCCCATAAATTTAATAAAGGGTATCCCCCATTACCATAAGCTCAGCCTCCTCTACCTCAAGCATGCAGAATGAGTAATGCAACGCAGTTGCATTACTCATTCTGCAATGCATTGTAAAAATATGCATGTGCATATTCTGCAATGCATTGTAAAAATATGCATGTGCTTATGTGTGTACTCACCTATTTGTACTCACCTATTTGTGGTTGCAGGGGTCGAGTCCTAGCTCCTGGCCCCGCCTCTTCACCGGTTGCTACTAGACCCTCTCTCTCCCCGCTCCATGAGCTTTATCAAACCTCGTCTTAAAACTGTGTATGGTTCCTGCCTCCACTACGTCATTTTCTAGGCTATTCCACTGCCTTACAACTCTATGACTGAAGAAATACTTCCTACTATCTCTCTGACTCATTTGTGTCTTCAACTTCCAATTGTGGCCTCTTGTTTCTGTGTCCCCTCCCTGGAACATCCTGTCCTTGTCCACCTTGTCTATTCCACGCAGTATTTTATATGTCGTTATCATGTCTCCCCTGACCCTCCTGTCCTCCAGTGTCGTCAGGCCGATTTCCCTTAATCTTTCTTCATAGGACATTCCCCTTAGCTCTGGAACTAACCTTGTTGCAAACCTTTGTACTTTCTCTAGTTTCTTGACGTGCTTTATCAAGTGCGGGTTCCAAACAGGTGCTGCATACTCCAGTATGGGCCTGACATACACGGTGTACAGTGTCTTGAATGATTCCTTACTAAGGTGTCGGAATGCTGTTCTCAGGTTTGCCAGGCGCCCATATGCTGCAGCAGTTATCTGATTGATGTGTGCTTCCGGAGACATGCTCGGTGTTATACTCACCCCAAGATCTTTCTCCTTGAGTGAGGTTTGCAGTCTTTGGCCACCTAGCCTATACTCTGTCTGTGGTCTCCTGTGCCCTTCCCCTATCTTCATGACTTTGCATTTGGCAGGATTAAATTCGAGAAGCCATTTGCTGGACCAGGTGTCCAGTCTGTCCAGGTCTCTTTGAAGTCCTGCCTGGTCCTCATCAGATTTAATTCTCCTCATTAACTTCACATCATCTGCAAACAGGGACACTTCTGAGTCTAACCCTTCCGTCATGTCGTTCACATATACCAAAAATAGCACTGGTCCTAGGACCGACCCCTGTGGGACCCCGCTCGTCACAGGTGCCCACTGTGATACATCATTACGTACCATGACTCGTTGTTGCCTCCCTGTCAGGTATTCTCTGATCCATTGCAGTGCCCTTCCTGTTATATGCGCCTGATGCTCTAGCTTCTGCACTAATCTCTTGTGAGGAACTGTGTCAAAGGCCTTCTTGCAGTCCAAGAAGATGCAATCAACCCACCCCTCTCTCTCTTGTCTTACTTCTGTTATTTTATCATAAAACTCCAGAAGGTTTGTGACACAGGATTTGCCTTCCGTGAATCCGTGCTGGTTGGCATTTATACTCCTGTTCCGTTCCAGGTGCTCCACCACTCTCCTCCTGATAATCTTCTCCATAATTTTGCATACTATACACGTCAATGACACAGGTCTATAGTTTAGTGCCTCTTTTCTGTCTCCTTTTTTGAAAATGGGAACTACATTTGCTGTCTTCCATACCTCAGGTAGTTGCCCAGTTTCCAGGGATGTGTTGAAGATTGTGGTAAGTGGTACGCACAACATATCTGCTCCCTCTCTAAGGACCCATGGAGAGATGTTGTCCGGTCCCATTGCCTTTGAGGTATCGATGTCCCTTAGCAGTTTCTTCACCTCCTCCTCATCTGTATGTATGTCGTCCAACACTTGTTGGTGTATTCCTTGTTGGTGTCCCCATCTGGTCTGTCCCCCCAGAGTCCTTCCTGTCTCTACTGTAAATACTTCCTTAAATCTCGTGTTGAGCTCCTCACATACCTCTTGATCGTTTCTTGTGAGTTCCCCACCTTCTTTCCTCAGCCTTATCACCTGGTCCTTGACTGTTGTCTTCTTCCTAATGTGGCTATACAGCAGTTTCGGGTCAGATTTGACTTTCGATGCTATGTCGTTTTCATACTGTCTCTGGGCCTCCCTCCTTATCTGCGCATACTCGTTTCTGGCTCTTCTACTAATCTCCTTGTTTTCCTGGGTCCTATGACTCCTGTACCTTTTCCATTCTCTGTTGCACTTAGCTTTTGCCTCCCTACACCTTCGGGTAAACCAAGGACTCGTCTTGGTCTTCCTATTATTTCTGTTTCCCTTGGGAACAAAACTTTCCTCTGCCTCCTTGCACTTTGTTGCCACATATTCCATCATCTCGTTTACTGATTTTCCTACCATTTCTCTGTCCCACTGAACCTCCTGCAGGAAGTTTCTCATACCTGTGTAGTCCCCCCTTTTATAGTTTGGCCTGTCCCCTTCAGTTCCTGTTACCTTCTCCACTTGTAACTCTACTATATAGTCAAAACTCAGAACCACATGATCGCTAGCTCCAAGGGGCCTCTCGTAAGTGATGTCCTCGATGTCTGAACTGCTCAGGGTGAACACAAGATCCAGTCTTGCTGGCTCATCCTCCCCTCTCTCTCTGGTTGTGTCCCTGACATGTTGATGCATGAGGTTTTCAAGTACCACATCCATCATCTTTGCTCTCCATGTTTCGGGACCCCCATGTGGCTCCAGGTTTTCCCAGTCGATCTCCCTGTGGTTGAAATCGTGTGTGTGTGTGTGTGTGTGTGTGTGTGTGTGTGTGTGTGTGTGTGTGTGTGTGTGTGTGTGTGTGTGTGTGTGTGTGTGTGTGTGTGTGTGTGTTTGTGTGTGTGTGTGTTCAGTGAATTAAATAAATGATGGTAAAAGTGTTTCTCTCAGTCCACAAAAGGATTCGAACCGGCCAACTCGACATCAGGAGTACATAGTACTTTATCCACACAGCCAGACTCCAGATAAAGTACTGTGTACTGTGATGCCGAGTTTGTAGGTTCAGATTCTGCTGTGAACTGAGAGATAATGTTTGTAAATAACTTTGCCTGTTAGTGAATTGTTTAGCATAGGTAAACGCATGTATACATGCGTGTGCTGCTGTATATTTATGTATATGTATGCATGTGCTAATGTATAAATGGTGAAATATACTGAGACTACGATGATAATGACAATACGCGGGTTATAGTAATAATAATAATAATAATAATAATAATAATAATTAATAATAATAATAATCTACAAATGCATGATACAACTTGTAGACTCTTGATGCTATGTTACTGGTACATATTTCAGGCACCAGGAACTTGGCCACTACACATAGTTACAAGTGTTACGTGAGGTTACTAATTACAAGAAAACTAATGACAAGGGAACATCTTCATACTGTTTCATACAACCTCTGACCTGCTCATCCATTTGGCTTATCAAATTAACACAGACCAATATCTTTGAGTAGTTCTATACATGCACTGGCTCGTGTGCTAGTAAAACATCTCCCATAGCTGTGCCCCTCAAGGGAGGTTCCTTGACGTTAGTGAGGGACTCTTGATCTAGGGAATTGGATCTGTGCTCCGGTTCCCTGAATTCAGCCTGAATACCTTCCATCCCCCCCCCCGCATGCGCTGTATAATCCTACGGGTTTAGCGCTCCCCATGATTATAATTATAAATAATCCCACAGCTGTATGGGTACCATCAGTACCTGGGCACCTACCCCGGATCAGGAATTTGGACCTGACTAGTTTGTGCTACTAGGTTGAATGCCGTGCTCCTCCCTTAAGTGAAGTGTCTGACCTCACTAGGTCAAGGATTTGGCTTAAGTCGGTGACCCCTCAAGGAAGGTTCCTTGATGTTGGTGAGGAGCTCTTGATTTAGGGAATTGGATCTGTGCTCCAGTTCCCCGAATTAAGCCTGAATGCCTTCCACATCCCCCCCAGGCGCTGTATAATCCTCCGGGTTTAGCGCTTCCCCCCTGATTTTAATAATAATTAAGTCGGTGGGATTATTATTATAATCAAGGGGGAAGCGCTAAACCCGGAGGATTATACAGCGCCTGGGGGGGGGGATGTGGAAGGCATTCAGGCTTAATTCGGGGAACTGGAGCTCAGATCCAATTCCCTAAATCAAGAGCCCCTCACCAACATCAAGGAACCTTCCTTGAGGGGAGTCGGTGGGAGAATTGGACTTGCCTCGCTTAGGCCAGTAGGCCTGTTGCAGTGTTCCTTCTTTCTTATGTCTTATGAGTCAAGAACAAGCTATGTAGTTCTGAGGTGACATTATTCTCCATCAGAGTGCCAGGCACATAAGCCATTGATCTACTCAAGCGTAATTATTATTTTAATAATAAAAAAGAAGCGCTAAACCTGCAAGGGTCATACAGTGCAGCAGAGCAGGGAAGGATGCAGGGGTATTGGGTAGCAAGCGAGAGAGAGGGATGATTAGTAGGGCATGGAGTGCAGCAGAGCAGTGGCTAGTGCAGGGGAGATTGAGGTAGAAAGGACTGTGAGGAGTGCTAGAGGCATCATCAGTCACTGAGTCTGGGTTCAGGAGGCTCTATTAGCAAGAAATGAAGGTGAAGTATGGGCAGTAGAGCGGTGAGAACGTTGGAGGTAAATTCTGCGTGATAGTGGGAGCAGTCCAACAGTATGTGGCTAACAGAAGCTGGAACCTGACAACTCAAACGTAAAATTCACGACAGTGAGGAACACACAAGCACAATACCGTGACTGGAACATTATTATTATTATAATCAAGGGGGAAGCGCTAAACCCGGAGGATTATACAGCGCCTGGGGGGGGGGGATGTGGAAGGCATTCAGGCTTAATTCGGGGAACTGGAGCACAGATCCAATTCCCTAAATCAAGAGCCCCTCACCAACATCAAGGAACCTTCCTTGAGGGGGTGACTGGAACAATACACAAATAAACCGCACACAGGAGAAGCTTATAAAGACATTTTGGTCCATCTTGGAACATTACAAGTCAAGGGAGCCAGTATATAAAGGAAAGGATAGGGACAGGACAGTTTCGACCTTCCTATTTCTGCCAAGGACTTACTCAACGCGACTGACCTTGCGGCATCTACATTCACCGCTCCTTCAAGAAGTCCATAAACATATTCGGTATGATTATGATCAGAAAGAAGCGCTACACCTACATACAGATTATTATTATTATAATCAAGGGGAAGCGCTAAACCCGGAGGATTATCCTACATACATTATTATTACAATCAAGGGGGAAGCGCTAAACCCGGAGGATTATACAGCGCCTGGGGGGGTATGTGGAAGGCATTCAGGCTTAATTTGGGGAACTGGAGCATAGATCCAATTCCCTAAATCAAGAGCCCCTCACCAACATCAAGGAACCTTCCTTGAGGGGTATCCTACATACAGAGCATCGGCTTGTATACAGGAGAGCAGCCACCTTCACGCGGCGACTTATTATGGATGACTGTAGGTAATTATTATTATAATAAAAAAGAAGCGCTAAGCCACAAGGGCTATACAGCGCTGTAGGTAATAAATCGTGCAAAATAGCCGACATAATTATAATCGTGGGGGAGCGCTAAACCCATAGGATTATGCAACAAAATAGCCGACAGCTTCTTGGTGTAGGTTGTTAGGTTACGTAAGGTTTGTCAGGAAACAGGACAAGTGTTTCCTGACGCGGGTCTTAGATGACGTCACTGTAGCTTTTGGTCATCTGACCGAGGCCTTCCACTGGCTTACCGGTCCACCCCTTTAAAAATTATGGTCAGTTATAAACATACCTTAATGTTCTTAGTGTGTATATCTTGGGATAATTATTATAATGAAGGGGGAAGCACTAAACCCATAGGATTATACAGCGCCTGTGGGGGGATATGGAAGGCATTCAGGTTTAATTCAGGGAACTGGAGCACAGATCCAATTCCCTAGATCAAGAGCCCCTCACCAGATCTTGGGACAAATCACGGAACGGGTCGTACAACTCCAGGCCAGTGCAAGACACTGGGCCAACTGGCTACAATACGATTAATCCAATTAGGTGTATTTACACACCACAGGAGTTTTACGGCTCATTCGCCACGAGTTCAAACCTCATCTGTTCCGTAGTTTGCAGTCGTGTTACGATTCCGCGAGTCACTGGACAATACATCTCCACACGAAACCCAATCTAGTGCTTATTCCACAGGCTATCATAATCATGGGGAGCGCTAAACCCGTAGGTTTATATTATTATAATCAAGGGGGAAGCGCTAAACCCGGAGGATTATACAGCGCCTGGGGGGGATATGTGGAAGGCATTCAGGCTTAATTCGGGGAACTGGAGCACAGATCCAATTCCCTAAATCAAGAGCCCCTCACCAACATCAAGGAACCTTCCTTGAGGGGCGTAGGTTTATAGAGCGACTGTGGGGGATTGAAGATATTTAGGCTTAATTCGGGGAACTCCTGCACAGATCCAATTCTTTAGATCAAGAGCCTCTCACTAGCATCAAGGTACCTCCCTTGAGGGAATTCGATCCTAGAGGGGCATCTCTAATGCCGTGAATCAAGAGCCCCTCATTTGCAAGGCACCTCTAAGGTAATTTGTATCTTATTTTTTTTGAAACGCTAAACCCATAGGGGTCAAAGAGCGCTTTAGGAATAATGATTATTATTATTATAATCAAAAAGAAGCGCTAAGCCACAAGGACTATACAGCGCTGCAGGGCAGGAAGGAAGTGAGGGCATCAGGTGGCAAAAGGGAGATGGATGAGCAACAGGTTACGGATAACAGCGGGGCAGTGGATGGTGAAAGGGTAAAGGGCAGCAAGAGACTGAACCAGAAAGGGCTGAGGGGAGTGCGAAAAGTATCATCAGAGTTTGTGGAGTAAATCGGTCGTTGTCAAGAAGTCAATGAGAGAGTCAGGATTAAAGGAGGGTCCATCAGCAAGAAGGGAAGGTAAAGAGAGAGTAGTAGAACGAAGACGACGTTGGAGGTAAATTCTGCGTGCTCGTTGATAGAGAGGGCAGTCTAACAGAATGTGGCTAATCGATACTGGAACTTGACACTGCTCACAGAGAGGAACAGGGTGCCTCTCCATGAGATACCCATGAGTAAGACGAGTGTGGCCAATGCGAAGGCGGGAGAGAGTGGTCTCCCAACTTCGGCACTGATGACAAGAAGACGGCCAGTAACCTATGCTCGGTTTAATAGAATGAAGTTTGTTACCGAGCAGAGTTGACCAACGTTGTTACCAACGGGTGCGAAGGTGGGTAGCTATTGCAGCAAAATAGTCCAGAAATGGAACACCTCGATAGGAAATTGGTAGGTCATATACTGCTGACCGCGCAGCAGTGTCTGCCTGTTCATTGCCCTGTACGTCGACATGACCAGGGACCCAACAAAAAACAATATCTTTATGTTTGGTAGAGATACGGCGTAGCCAAAGTTGGATACGGAGAACTAGGGGATGAGATGTATCAAATTTTCGTATAGCCTGTAGAGCACTAAGGGAGTCTGAGACTACTACAAATGATGACACAGGCATAGATGCAATACGAATAAGTGCTGCAAGAATGGCATACAGTTCAGCAGTAAAAATGCTAGCTGAAGATAGTAAATGCCCTCGTACGACGCTGTCCGGAAACACTGCTGCGAATCCGACGCCGTCTGAAGACTTAGAGCCATCTGTGTACACAGCGGTGGCATGAGAATGGGAGTGGAAGTGATCAAGAAAAAGAGAGCGGGAAGCCACCGTAGGCAGTTGAGCTTTCGAGCAAGGGAGTGAGAAAGAACAGACCCGAACAGCTGGAACTTCCCAGGGGGGCAGGGAAAAGTGAGATGCTACATGAACATATAAAGGTGGTAACTGAAGGGAAGACAAGAGTGAATGTAGGCGAAGAGAAAAGGGACGGAGCAAACAGGGGCGGCGAACGAATAAAGAATGTCTACTAATATCGGTGACCATTCTATAAATGGAAGGATTGTGTAGATCGTGAGAGCGTACATAGTAACGAAGGCAATGGGCATCACGGCGATCAGACAAGGATGGAACATTTGCTTCTGTATAGAGGCTCTCAACAGGGGAAGAGCGAAAAGCACCAAGGCACAAACGTAAGCCTTGGTGATGGATAGAGTTAAGGCTAGAGAGAGTAGCAGGAGAGGCCGCGGAATAAATCTGGTCACCATAATCGAGTTTCGATAAAACGAGGGCTGAATGTAGGCGAAGCAGAGTTCGACGATCAGCTCCCCAGGAAAGATGAGCAAGGGTTTTAAGAAGGTTTAGCCGGCTGTGACAAGTTGCCTTCAGAGAGGTAATGTGAGGTTTCCAGGTTAACCGACGGTCAAAGAGAAGGCCTAGAAACCTGACTGTATCACGTTCGGGGATACGGGAGCCATAGAGATACAAAGGATGATCGGAGATAACAGAGCGTCTAGTGAAAGTAATTTGGTGAGTTTTGGTACTTGAAAATTTAAACCCATGTGTGGTGGCCCAAGTGGAAACACGGTCGACCGCATGCTGGAGAGAAACTGCAATAAGGTGACAGTCAGCGCCTGCACAAGCAATAGCGAAGTCATCAACATAGAGTGATGACCAAATATTGGGTGGAAGAACAGAGGCCAAATCATTTATAGCAAGGAGAAAAAGTGTTGTGCTTAGAACACATCCCTGAGGGACACCTTCAGCTTGGACGAAGTCCGGGGAAAGAACATTATTGACTCGAACACGGAAATGTCTGTCAGTTAAAAAGTTCTTAAGGAAGGATGGTAGATTGCCTCGGAGGCCTAAGGAATGGGCCTGGGCCAAAATATTATACCTCCAAGTTGTGTCATATGCCTTCTCAAGGTCAAAAAATATGGCAATAACTGAGTGATTATTCGCAAAGGCATTACGAACATACGTATCCAAGCGTAGTAAGGGGTCTATGGTAGAACGACCCTTACGAAAGCCATATTGACTAGCGGAGAGACTGTTGTGAGTCTCTAAATACCACATTAAACGTCGATTTACGAGGCGTTCCATCACTTTGCAAACTGCACTTGTAAGAGCGATGGGGCGATAGTGGGAGGCATCATGTCCTGTAGTACCCGGTTTGCGGAAAGGGAGAACAATGGCAGATTTCCACAGCTGGGGAAGAACTCCTTGTGCCCAAATAAGATTGAAGAGGTGTAAGAGGACTACAAGGGCTGACCGATGTAAATGTTGTAACATACGAATATGAATGTCATCAGGCCCAGCTGCCGATGATCGGCAAGCTGAGAGCGTTGCCTCCAGTTCTTGAAGTGTAAAAGGCACATTATACTGTTCTTCTCCGAGAGAAGAAAAGTCCAAGGGTACTAACTCTCTGGCAGACTTTGAGGAAAGAAACGAGGGGCATAGATGGAGCCCTCGGGAAATACGGACCAGATGTGTGCCAAGTTCAATGGCAACGTCGAGAGGGTTTGCTATATCAACACCAGTGACCCGTAGAACAGGAGCCGGGTCAGGAGAGTATTTACCACTCAATTTCCTCACTTTTTTCCAGACTGCACTCATAGAAGAAGCAGAGGTGATGGTGGAAACATAGTCTCGCCAACAAGTGCGTTTAGCTTCACGGATGACACGGCGAGCGATCGCACGCTTCTGCTTAAAATCAACAAGTCTCTCAGCGGTTCTATTGTACCGGTACCTGCCCCATGCAGCACGTTTCAAACGTACTGCACGAGCACAAGCAGGAGACCACCAAGGCACGCACTTCTGAGAATGCCTGCCTGAGGTTTGGGGTATAGAATGAGAAGCTGCGGTATAAACTGATGTCGACAAGATGTGTAGGAGCTCATCAATGGAGGATGAAGAAGGAACCTCACTAAAAGCAGTGAGGTGTGAGTAAAGATCCCAATTTGCCCGATCAAATTGCCAGCGAGGGCTACGGGAAGGTGGTGAATAGGAAGGAGAAGTAAGAATGATCGGAAAATGATCGCTGTCATGTAAGTCTGGTAGAACAGACCAGGTGAAGTCTAGTGCAGTGGGGGAGGGGCAGACTGATAGATCGATGCAAGAGAGAGTATGAGTACGAGGATCAAAATGGGTGGGAGTACCCGTATTTAAAACATGGAGGGGGTGAGAGGCAAGAAAAGCCTCCAACTGAATGCCACGTGAGTCACAATGAGACCCCCCCCCAGAGGAAATGGTGGGCATTAAAATCACCAAGTAACAGAAGTGGTGGTGGTAAGGATGAAACAAGAAAGGCAAAGTCTGGGATAGAAAATGCTCGAGAAGGAGAGAGATATAAAGAACATATTGTAAACCACTTATTCAAGTGGATACGGGCTGCAGTGTAATGCAGCGAGGTATGGACAAATAGTTGACAGTACGGAATATCATTGCGTAGAAGAAGGGCACTTTCATTAAAGGTCCCATCTGAGAAAGGATCCGAAGAATACAATAAATTATAGCCTGAGATAGGTTGGAAAACAGCCGAGTGTAATTTTGGTTCTTGTAAGCAAGCACCAACAGGGGAAAACCTGGAAAGCAACATCTGAAGCTCACCCCGATTACCCCTGAGGCCGCGGATATTCCACTGTAAATAGGCCATGATTGGCGATGAAGAAAATATCAGGAATCTGTAGGTAAAGGCACCTACGGACTAGAGGGGTTAGAAAAGTCAACGTGTGGTGGCATTGGAAGATGTTCAAGTAGCGAAGGAACGGAGCGTTGCGAAGAATGGGGTTGTGAAGATGGAGGAGAGGGAAGAGAAGGAACAGGAAGTGAATCAGTGTCCATTGAAGGTTTAGTCTCTGCAATATATTCTGAAATGGCTTCAAGTGTTTCTGAATTCAAAGATGTATGGGAAACCATATTGGAGATAGGAGGAGGAGGGTGAGTAAAGATTGGGACAGTAATGGACTGTACCAAAGTAGAGGGGGAGGGAAAAGTGTAAGGGACTGGAGATGAAGTGTGGGGGGGGACAGAAGAGGTAGAAACCTGGGAGGTGACAGAAGAGGGAGAAACTTGGGAGGGGACGGGGGTGGAAGGCATAGTACGAGGAGGAGGGTGAATCTCCACACTTGTAATAGAGCCAGAGAGAGGGGAAGAACTAGGTACAGAGACTGGAAAGGTAACGTGTGGAGGTGGAAGAAGGGAAGGAAGGGGCAAAGAAGATTTGAGCAATGTGGATTTTTTGGACTTCTGAGTAGAGGGGCGATTGGTATTAGGTGTCGTACGAGGTCTTGTCGATACTGGGGCTTGTGAGGAAGGACGCGAAGATGTGAGAACAGACTGAGTTGTAGTCGGGACGTCAGAGCCAAGGACAGCAAAAGGATTAGATGCCGTAGTGGCTATGGGAGGGGTAACAACAGAGGAGGCTGCAGAAGATGGGACCCCAGAAGTGGGGGGACGTTTGGAAACACGAGAATAAGAAACACGGGGTAGTCTCCCTTGGAGGCGGAGATGAGTAACTGCCATAGCATAAGGGAGACCTTCTGCCTCTTTGAGGCAACGGATTTCACGTTCATTTAAGTAGACCTGGCAACGGCGGGAGTACGAAGGGTGAGCTTCATTACAATTAAGGCAAGATGGAGGTTGACTGCAAGATGTATTAGAATGGTTGTCGGCACCACAGACTGGGCATTCGGCCATAGATCTGCAATATTTCGCTGGGTGACCAAAACGCCAGCAATTTCTACATTGTTGCGGTGTAGGTATCACCTTTCGAACTTGTAACCGATGTCCCGCGACATATACAGAGGACGGGAGTTCTCGGCTGTCAAAAGTTAAACGAGCCACATTGCAAGGGTAACGTCTCCGCCCCCGGGCAGGAAGGACATAAGTGTCTACTTTGAGGATTGGGAGATCCTGGAGTTCCAGCTGTTCAAAAATGTCATTGCCACATGACTGGAAATTCTGTTGGACTATGGTATGGGGCAGAATGACAGTACCACTACAAGAATTGAGAGAAAGATGTTTTTCAATAGTGATAGGAGTAGTATCGATATTCGAAAGGAGAGAAAGATCATGAGCTTGGGTAGCATTCTGGACAGTGACGATGCGTGTACCGCTCTTGAGAGCGTGAAATGAAATATCTCTGCCAACATGACGCAGGAGCGCTTTGGCAATACTATGGTCAGAAAGGTAGGCAGAAGAAGAAGTTGGTCTTAAAGTAAAGAATTTAGTCCATTGTGTGGTCCGAAACTGAGCGTGGAGAGGGAGTGCTTGACGTGTCGGTCGTTTCCGAGTAGAATGGGAAGGTAACGACGGAGCATCATCAGGAGATTGACGTTGGCGTTTAGGAGTAGGACCGGAGTTGGTCCGGCAGGAAATGGGTGGGCGATTCGAAAATTGCCGTACCGTAGAGGGAGAAGCCGGAAGCATAGTCAAAGGAGAGCGGAGTTCAGACAAATCGAAGGAGTCAGTCGAAGCCCCGGTACCTGAAGCGGGTGAGGAAACAGCACCAGCAAGAGGTACAGGGGCATCAGGAGTGTCCGAAGAGTGGTCTAAACACAAGGCAGGGTCAGAATGGGGTGCGGTATCAAGAAGGGGCCCGGGGGTAGTGGTTTCATGGACTAGGGCTGCCATGGTTAGGTTACTCCTTTGCTTTTTGTTTTTAAGAAAAAAAAAGAAAGAAGAAAAGAAAATAAAAATAAAAAAAAGAATAAAAAAAGGGGGGAGCGGGGAGGAATAGTTCCCAGGAGGAATGAAAGGGCCGGAAATCCCCCTCCGCGCCCAAGAGGACTCGACACCGCTAGTAGCGCAGATGCAGCATGGAACCCGTGCCATACCCTACCCTTCATGCCAGTAAACCAGCAATCTGGGATAGCAACCTCACATCTGCCGAGCTACCTCGGTGGACAAAAGAGAGGGCGGCCGGATATCCGCCACAAAGCATACCTCCTTCAGCCACCACCCCCGGAATCCGAAAGGTGGCTTCCAGAGATACACCCGTCGCCCAAAAGACACCCAAAGCCACTCCGGGATACCGGAGAGGGATCGGGACATCCCTAGGCAATCCAGATTCCACGGCAAACTACGCCACCGCCAAGAAACCTCAACGGAATGGGATGGACCCCGGTGTCCTTTCCCCTACCTAGGAACTAGCGCGCCTGTGGGAGAAATCACGAAGGCTAAAAAGAGGAAGGGCAAAAGGGAGGGGTGAGGAGGAGGAGGAGGAATGGAAAAAGGGGAGGATGGGGAGGATGGGATAGGGGAGGGGAGAATGGGGGGTAATTAGGTTCGGTCTGAGGAAGAAGACCGACAGGGCTAATTCCTCAGACCAAGAGCCTCTTCACCACGCCAAGGAGCCCCCCTTGAAGAGGTTAGGAATAATGAGGTCCACAGGGCATTACAATCATGGGGGAGCGCTAAATCCGTAGGGATTACACAGCACAAGGGTAGGTTAAATTCTTACAATGAGCATTAAGCGCTAAACCCATAAGGGTCATACTGTTCCGTCAATTCCTTGAATCAAGAGCTCTTACTATCCCCCAGCATGCAAGATTTATTATTATAATCAAAAAGAAGCGCTAAGCCACAAGGACTATACAGCGCTGCAGGGCAGGAAGGAAGCGAGGGCATCAGGTGGCAAAAGGGAGATGGATGAGCAACAGGTTACGGATAACAGCGGGGCAGTGGATGGTGAAAGGGTAAAGGGCAGCAAGAGACTGAACCAGAAAGGGCTGAGGGGAGTGCGAAAAGTATCATCAGAGTTTGTGGAGTAAATCAGTCGTTGTCAAGAAGTCAATGAGAGAGTCAGGATTAAAGGAGGGTCCATCAGCAAGAAGGGAAGGTAAAGAGAGAGTAGGAGAACGAAGACGACGTTGGAGGTAAATTCTGCGTGCTCGTTGATAGAGAGGGCATTATTATTATTATTATTATAATCAAAAAGAAGCGCTAAGCCACAAGGACTATACAGCGCTGCAGGGCAGGAAGGAAGCGAGGGCATCAGGTGGCAAAAGGGAGATGGATGAGCAACAGGTTACGGATAACAGCGGGGCAGTGGATGGTGAAAGGGTAAAGGGCAGCAAGAGACTGAACTAGAAAGGGCTGAGGGGAGTGCGAAAAGTATCATCAGAGTTTGTGGAGTAAATCAGTCGTTGTCAAGAAGTCAATGAGAGAGTCAGGATTAAAGGAGGGTCCATCAGCAAGAAGGGAAGGTATTATTATAATCAAGGGGGAAGCACTAAACCCGTAGGATTATACAGTGCCTATGGGGGGATGGAAGGCATTCAGGCTTAATTCAGGGAACTGGAGCACAGATCCAATTCCCTAGATCAAGAGCCCCTCACCAGCGTCAAGGAGCCTTCCTTGAGGGGAAGAAGGGAAGGTAAAGAGAGAGTAGGAGAACGAAGACGACGTTGGAGGTAAATTCTGCGTGCTCGTTGATAGAGAGGGCAGTCTAACAGAATGTGGCTAATCGATACTGGATTATTATTATTATAATCAAAAAGAAGCGCTAAGCCACAAGGACTATACAGCGCTGCAGGGCAGGAAGGAAGTGAGGGCATCAGGTGGCAAAAGGGAGATGGACGAGCAACAGGTTACGGATAACAGCGGGGCAGTGGATGGTGAAAGGGTAAAGGGCAGCAAGAGACTGAACCAGAAAGGGCTGAGGGGAGTGCGAAAAGTATCATCAGAGTTTGTGGAGTAAATCGGTCGTTGTCAAGAAGTCAATGAGAGAGTCAGGATTAAAGGAGGGGCCATCAGCAAGAAGGGAAGGTAAAGAGAGAGTAGGAGAACGAAGACGACGTTGGAGGTAAATTCTGCGTGCTCGTTGATAGAGAGGGCAGTCTAACAGAATGTGGCTAATCGATACTGGAACTTGACACTGCTCACAGAGAGGAACAGGGTGCCTCTCCATGAGATACCCATGAGTAAGACGAGTGTGGCCAATGCGAAGGCGGGAGAGAGTGGTCTCCCAACCTCGGCACTGATGACAAGAAGACGGCCAGTAACCTATGCTCGGTTTAATAGAATGAAGTTTGTTACCGAGCAGAGTTGACCAACGTTGTTGCCAACGGGTGCGAAGGTGGGTAGCTATTGCAGCAAAATAGTCCAGAAATGGAACACCTCGATAGGAAATTGGTAGGTCATATACTGCTGACCGCGCAGCAGTGTCTGCCTGTTCATTGCCCTGTACGTCGACATGACCAGGGACCCAACAAAAAACAATATCTTTATGTTTGGTAGAGATACGGCGTAGCCAAAGTTGGATACGGAGAACTAGGGGATGAGATGTATCAAATTTTCGTATAGCCTGTAGAGCACTAAGGGAGTCTGAGACTACTACAAATGATGACACAGGCATAGATGCGATACGAATAAGTGCTGCAAGAATGGCATACAGTTCAGCAGTAAAAATGCTAGCTGAAGATAGTAAATGCCCTCGTACGACGCTGTCCGGAAACACTGCTGCGAATCCGACGCCGTCTGAAGACTTAGAGCCATCTGTGTACACAGCGGTGGCATGAGAATGAGAGTGGAAGTGATCAAGAAAAAGAGAGCGGGAAGCCACCGTAGGCAGTTGAGCTTTCGAGCAAGGGAGTGAGAAAGAACAGACCCGAACAGCTGGAACTTCCCAGGGGGGTAGGGAAAAGTGAGATGCTACATGAACATATAAAGGTGGTAACTGAAGGGAAGACAAGAGTGAAAGTAGGCGAAGAGAAAAGGGACGGAGCAAACAGGGGCGGCGAACGAATAAAGAATGTCTACTAATATCGGTGACCATTCTATAAATGGAAGGATTGTGTAGATCGTGAGAGCGTACATAGTAACGAAGGCAATGGGCATCACGGCGATCAGACAAGGATGGAACATTTGCTTCTGTATAGAGGCTCTCAACAGGGGAAGAGCGAAAAGCACCAAGGCACAAACGTAAGCCTTGGTGATGGATAGAGTTAAGGCTAGAGAGAGTAGCAGGAGAGGCCGCGGAATAAATCTGGTCACCATAATCGAGTTTCGATAAAACGAGGGCTGAATGTAGGCGAAGCAGAGTTCGACGATCAGCTCCCCAGGAAAGATGAGCAAGGGTTTTAAGAAGGTTTAGCCGGCTGTGACAAGTTGCCTTCAGAGAGGTAATGTGAGGTTTCCAGGTTAACCGACGGTCAAAGAGAAGGCCTAGAAACCTGACTGTATCACGTTCGGGGATACGGGAGCCATAGAGATACAAAGGATGATCGGAGATAACAGAGCGTCTAGTGAAAGTAATTTGGTGAGTTTTGGTACTTGAAAATTTAAACCCATGTGTGGTGGCCCAAGTGGAAACACGGTCGACCGCATGCTGGAGAGAAACTGCAATAAGGTGACAGTCAGCGCCTGCACAAGCAATAGCGAAGTCATCAACATAGAGTGATGACCAAATATTGGGTGGAAGAACAGAGGCCAAATCATTTATAGCAAGGAGAAAAAGTGTTGTGCTTAGAACACATCCCTGAGGGACACCTTCAGCTTGGACGAAGTCCGGGGAAAGAACATTATTGACTCGAACACGGAAATGTCTGTCAGTTAAAAAGTTCTTAAGGAAGGATGGTAGATTGCCTCGGAGGCCTAAGGAATGGGCCTGGGCCAAAATATTATACCTCCAAGTTGTGTCATATGCCTTCTCAAGGTCAAAAAATATGGCAATAACTGAGTGATTATTCGCAAAGGCATTACGAACATACGTATCCAAGCGTAGTAAGGGGTCTATGGTAGAACGACCCTTACGAAAGCCATATTGACTAGCGGAGAGACTGTTGTGAGTCTCTAAATACCACATTAAACGTCGATTTACGAGGCGTTCCATCACTTTGCAAACTGCACTTGTAAGAGCGATGGGGCGATAGTGGGAGGCATCATGTCCTGTAGTACCCGGTTTGCGGAAAGGGAGAACAATGGCAGATTTCCACAGCTGGGGAAGAACTCCTTGTGCCCAAATAAGATTGAAGAGGTGTAAGAGGACTACAAGGGCTGACCGATGTAAATGTTGTAACATACGAATATGAATGTCATCAGGCCCAGCTGCCGATGATCGGCAAGCTGAGAGCGTTGCCTCCAGTTCTTGAAGTGTAAAAGGCACATTATACTGTTCTTCTCCGAGAGAAGAAAAGTCCAAGGGTACTAACTCTCTGGCAGACTTTGAGGAAAGAAACGAGGGGCATAGATGGAGCCCTCGGGAAATACGGACCAGATGTGTGCCAAGTTCAATGGCAACGTCGAGAGGGTTTGCTATATCAACACCAGTGACCCGTAGAACAGGAGCCGGGTCAGGAGAGTATTTACCACTCAATTTCCTCACTTTTTTCCAGACTGCACTCATAGAAGAAGCAGAGGTGATGGTGGAAACATAGTCTCGCCAACAAGTGCGTTTAGCTTCACGGATGACACGGCGAGCGATCGCACGCTTCTGCTTAAAATCAACAAGTCTCTCAACGGTTCTATTGTACCGGTACCTGCCCCATGCAGCACGTTTCAAACGTACTGCACGAGCACAAGCAGGAGACCACCAAGGCACGCACTTCTGAGAATGCCTGCCTGAGGTTTGGGGTATAGAATGAGAAGCTGCGGTATAAACTGATGTCGACAAGATGTGTAGGAGCTCATCAATGGAGGATGAAGAAGGAACCTCACTAAAAGCAGTGAGGTGTGAGTAAAGATCCCAATTTGCCCGATCAAATTGCCAGCGAGGGCTACGGGAAGGTGGTGAATAGGAAGGAGAAGTAAGAATGATCGGAAAATGATCGCTGTCATGTAAGTCTGGTAGAACAGACCAGGTGAAGTCTAGTGCAGTGGAGGAAGAGCAGACTGATAGATCGATGCAAGAGAGAGTATGAGTACGAGGATCAAAATGGGTGGGAGTACCCGTATTTAAAACATGGAGGGGGTGAGAGGCAAGAAAAGCCTCCAACTGAATGCCACGTGAGTCACAATGAGACCCCCCCAGGGGAAATGGTGGGCATTAAAATCACCAAGTAACAGAAGTGGTGGTGGTAAGGATGAAACAAGAAAGGCAAAGTCTGGGATAGAAAATGCTCGAGAAGGAGAGAGATATAAAGAACATATTGTAAACCACTTATTCAAGTGGATACGGGCTGCAGTGTAATGCAGCGAGGTATGGACAAATAGTTGACAGTACGGAATATCATTGCGTAGAAGAAGGGCACTTTCATTAAAGGTCCCATCTGAGAAAGGATCCGAAGAATACAATAAATTATAGCCTGAGATAGGTTGGAAAACAGCCGAGTGTAATTTTGGTTCTTGTAAGCAAGCACCAACAGGGGAAAACCTGGAAAGCAACATCTGAAGCTCACCCCGATTACCCCTGAGGCCGCGGATATTCCACTGTAAATAGGCCATGATTGGCGATGAAGAAAATATCAGGAATCTGTAGGTAAAGGCACCTACGGACTAGAGGGGTTAGAAAAGTCAACGTGTGGTGGCATTGGAAGATGTTCAAGTAGCGAAGGAACGGAGCGTTGCGAAGAATGGGGTTGTGAAGATGGAGGAGAGGGAAGAGAAGGAACAGGAAGTGAATCAGTGTCCATTGAAGGTTTAGTCTCTGCAATATATTCTGAAATGGCTTCAAGTGTTTCTGAATTCAAAGATGTATGGGAAACCATATTGGAGATAGGAGGAGGAGGGTGAGTAAAGATTGGGACAGTAATGGACTGTACCAAAGTAGAGGGGGAGGGAAAAGTGTAAGGGACTGGAGATGAAGTGTGGGGGGGGACAGAAGAGGTAGAAACCTGGGAGGTGACAGAAGAGGGAGAAACTTGGGAGGGGATGGGGGTGGAAGGCATAGTACGAGGAGGAGGGTGAATCTCCACACTTGTAATAGAGCCAGAGAGAGGGGAAGAACTAGGTACAGAGACTGGAAAGGTAACGTGTGGAGGTGGAAGAAGGGAAGGAAGGGGCAAAGAAGATTTGAGCAATGTGGATTTTTTGGACTTCTGAGTAGAGGGGCGATTGGTATTAGGTGTCGTACGAGGTCTTGTCGATACTGGGGCTTGTGAGGAAGGATGCGAAGATGTGAGAACAGACTGAGTTGTAGTCGGGACGTCAGAGCCAAGGACAGCAAAAGGATTAGATGCCGTAATGGCTATGGGAGGGGTAACAACAGAGGAGGCTGCAGAAGATGGGACCCCAGATTATTATTATTATAATCAAGGGGGAAGCGCTAAACCCGGAGGATTATACAGCGCCTGGGGGGGGGATATGTGGAAGGCATTCAGGCTTAATTCGGGGAACTGGAGCACAGATCCAATTCCCTAAATCAAGAGCCCCTCACCAACATCAAGGAACCTTCCTTGAGGGGTGGGACCCCAGAAGTGGGGGGATGTTTGGAAACACGAGAATAAGAAACACGGGGTAGTCTCCCTTGGAGGTGGAGATGAGTAACTGCCATAGCATAAGGGAGACCTTCTGCCTCTTTGAGGCAACGGATTTCACGTTCATTTAAGTAGACCTGGCAACGGCGGGAGTACGAAGGGTGAGCTTCATTACAATTAAGGCAAGATGGAGGTTGACTGCAAGATGTATTAGAATGGTTGTCGGCACCACAGACTGGGCATTCGGCCATAGATCTGCAATATTTCGCTGGGTGACCAAAACGCCAGCAATTTCTACATTGTTGCGGTGTAGGTATCACCTTTCGAACTTGTAACCGATGTCCCGCGACATATACAGAGGACGGGAGTTCTCGGCTGTCAAAAGTTAAACGAGCCACATTGCAAGGGTAACGTCTCCGCCCCCGGGCAGGAAGGACATAAGTGTCTACTTTGAGGATTGGGAGATCCTGGAGTTCCAGCTGTTCAAAAATGTCATTGCCACATGACTGGAAATTCTGTTGGACTATGGTATGGGGCAGAATGACAGTACCACTACAAGAATTGAGAGAAAGATGTTTTTCAATAGTGATAGGAGTAGTATCGATATTCGAAAGGAGAGAAAGATCATGAGCTTGGGTAGCATTCTGGACAGTGACGATGCGCGTACCGCTCTTGAGAGCGTGAAATGAAATATCTCTGCCAACATGACGCAGGAGCGCTTTGGCAATACTATGGTCAGAAAGGTAGGCAGAAGTTGGTCTTAAAGTAAAGAATTTAGTCCATTGTGTGGTCCGAAACTGAGCGTGGAGAGGGAGTGCTTGACGTGTCGGTCGTTTCCAAGTAGAATGGGAAGGTAACGACGGAGCATCATCAGGAGATTGACGTTGGCGTTTAGGAGTAGGACCGGAGTTGGTCCGGCATGAAATGGGTGGGCGATTCGAAAATTGCCGTACCGTAGAGGGAGAAGCCGGAAGCATAGTCAAAGGAGAGCGGAGTTCAGACAAATCGAAGGAGTCAGTCGAAGCCCCGGTACCTGAAGCGGGTGAGGAAACAGCACCAGCAAGAGGTACAGGGGCATCAGGAGTGTCCGAAGAGTGGTCTAAACACAGGGCAGGGTCAGAATGGGGTGCGGTATCAAGAAGGGGCCCGGGGGTAGTGGTTTCATGGACTAGGGCTGCCATGGTTAGGTTACTCCTTTGCTTTTTGTTTTTAAGGAAAAAAAAAAGAAAGAAGAAAAGAAAATAAAAACAAAAAAAAGAATAAAAAAAGGGGGGAGCGGGGAGGAATAGTTCCCAGGAGGAATGAAAGGGCCAGAAATCTCCCTCCGCGCCCAAGAGGACTCGACACCGCTAGTAGCGCAGATGCAGCATGGAACCCGTGCCATACCCTACCCTTCATGCCAGTAAACCAGCAATCCGGGATAGCAACCTCACATCTGCCGAGCTACCTCGGTGGACAAAAGAGAGGGCGGCCGGATATCCGCCACAAAGCATACCTCCTTCAGCCACCACCCCCGGAATCCGAAAGGTGGCTTCCAGAGATACACCCGTCGCCCAAAAGACACCCAAATTTATTATTATAATCAAAAAGAAGCGCTAAGCCACAAGGGCTATACAGCGCTGCAGGGTAGGGAAGGAAGCAAGGGAGTTGGATGGCAGGAGGGAGGGGGGATGATCAGCAGGTTACAGAAAACAGCGGGGCAGGGGATAGTACGGGGGTAGAGGGTAGCAAGAGATACAAGTAGAAAGGGCTGAAAGTATCAGAATTTGTGAAGTAAGTCAGTCGTTGTCAAAAAGTCAATAAGAGAGTCCGGATGAAAGGTGGGTCCATCAGTGAGAAGGGAAGGTAAAGAGAGAGCAGCGGGGCGAAGACGACGACAGAGGTAAATTCTGCGTGCTCGTTGATAAAGTGGGCAGTCCAACAGAATGTGGCTGACTGATAATGGAGCTTGGCAATTCTCACAGAGAGGAGCAAGACGCCTCTCCATGAGATATCCATGAGTAAGACGAGTATGGCCAATGCGAAGACGGGAGAGAGTAGTCTCCCAACCTCGACACTGGTGATAAGAAGACGGCCAGTAACCTATACTCGGTTTAATAGACTGAAGTTTGTTGCCGAGCATAGTAGACCAACGTTGTTGCCAACGGGTGTGAAGGTGGGAAGATATTACAGCAAAATAGTCCGTACATGGAATACCTCTGTAAGAAACTGGTAGGTCATGTACTGCTGACCGCGCAGCAGTGTCTGCCTGTTCATTGCCCTGTACGTCAACATGACCAGGGACCCAACAAAAAACAATATCTTTATGCTTAGTAAAGATGCGGCGTAGCCAAAGTTGGATACGGAGGACTAAGGGGTGAGGTGTATCAAATTTTTGTATAGCCTGTAAAGCACTAAGGGAGTCTGAGACAACCACAAATGATGACACAGGCATAGATGCAATACGGATAAGTGCTGTAAGGATGGCATATAATTCAGCAGTAAAAATACTAGCTGAAGATAGTAAATGCCCTTGTACGACGCTGTCCGGAAACACTGCTGCGAATCCTACGCCGTCAGAAGACTTAGAGCCATCTGTGTACACAGCAATGGCATGAGAATGAGAGTGAAAGTGGTCAAGAAAAAGAGAGCGGGAAGCGACCGTAGACAGTTGGGCTTTCGAGCAAGGGAGGGAGAAAGAACAGACTCGAACAGCTGGGACCTCCCAGGGGGGTAGGGAAAAGTGAGATGCTACATGTACATAGAAAGGTGGTAGTTGAAGAGAAGACAAGAGCGAATGAAGGCGAAGAGAGAAGGGACGGAGTAAGCAGGGGCGGCGAACAAATAAAGAATGTCTACTAATATCAGTGACCATTCTATAAATGGAAGGATTGCGGAGATCATGAGAGCGTACATAGTAGCGCAGGCAATGGGCATCACGGCGATCGGATAAGGATGGAACGTTCGCTTCTGCATAGAGGCTTTCGACAGGGGAAGAGCGAAAAGCACCAAGGCATAAACGTAATCCTTGGTGATGAATGGGGTTAAGGCTAGAGAGAGTAGCAGGAGATGCCGCTGAATAGATCTGGTCACCATAATCAAGTTTCGATAAAATAAGGGTGGAATGTAGGTGAAGGAGGGTTCGACGATCAGCTCCCCACGAAAGATGAGCAAGGGTTTTAAGAAGGTTCAGCCGGCTGTGACAAGTTGCCTTCAGAGAGGTAATGTGAGGTTTCCAGGATAACCTACGATCAAAGAGGAGGCCCAGAAACTTGACTGTATCACGTTCAGGGATACGTGAGCCATAGAGGTACAAAGGATGATCGGAGATGACAGAGCGTCTAGTGAAAGTGATTTGGTGGGTTTTAGTGCTGGAAAATTTAAACCCATGTGTGGTGGCCCAATTGGAAACACGGTCGACTGCATGCTGGAGAGAAACTGTAAGGAGGTGACAGTCAGCGCCTGCACAGGCAATAGCAAAGTCATCAACATAGAGTGATGACCAAATATTTGATGGAAGACTAGAGGCCAAATCATTAATAGCAAGGAGAAAAAGTGTTGTGCTCAGAACACATCCCTGGGGGACACCTTCAGCTTGGACAAAGTCCGGGGAGAGCACATTATTAACCCGAACACGGAAATGCCTGTCAGTTAAAAAGTTCTTAAGGAAGGATGGTAGATTGCCTCGAAGGCCTAAGGAGTGGGCCTGGGCTAAAATATTATACCTCCAAGTTGTGTCATATGCCTTCTCAAGGTCAAAAAATATGGCAATAACTGAGTGGTTATTCGCAAAGGCATTACGAACATACGTATCCAAGCGCAGTAAGGGGTCTATGGTAGAACGTCCCTTACGAAAGCCATATTGACGAGTGGAGAGACTGTTGTGTGTCTCTAAATACCACACTAAACGTCTATTTACTAGACGTTCCATTACTTTGCAAACTGCACTGGTAAGAGCAATGGGACGATAGTGGGAGGTTTCATGTCCCGTAGTGCCTGGTTTGCGGAAAGGGAGAACAATGGCGGATTTCCACAGCTGTGGAAGAACTCCTTGTGACCAAATAAGATTGTAAAGGTGTAATAGGACTGCAAGGGCTGACTGATGTAAATGTTGTAGCATACGAATATGAATGTCGTCGGGCCCAGCTGCCGATGATCGACAAGCTGAGAGTGTTGCCTCCAGTTCTTGAAGTGTAAAAGGCACATTATACTGTTCTTCTCTGAGAGAAGAAAAGTCCAAGGGTGCTAACTCTCTGGCAGACTTTGAGGAAAGAAATGAGGGGCATAGATGGAGTCCCTGAGAAATACGGACCAGATGATTGCCAATTTCATTGGCAACATCTAGTGGGTTTGCTATATCAACACCGGCAACCCGCAGAACAGGAGCCGGGTCAGGAGAATATTTACCACTCAGTTTTCGTACTTTTTTCCAGACTGCACTCATAGAGGAAGCAGAGGTGATGGTGGAGACATAATCTCGCCAGCAAGTGCGTTTAGCGTCACGGATGACACGGCGAGCGATCGCACGCTTCTGTTTAAAATCAAGGAGTCGCTCTGTGGTTCTATTGTACCGGTACCTGCCCCATGCAGCGCGTTTCAAACGTACTGCACGAGCACAAGCAGGAGACCACCAAGGCACGCATTTCTGAGAATGCCTGCCCGAAGTTTGGGGTATAGAATGAGAAGCTGCGGTGAAAACGGAGGACGAGAAGAGGTGTAAAAGCTCATCGATGGAGGACGAAGAAGGAACCTCTTTAAAAACAGTCAGGTGTGAGTAAAGGTTCCAATTTGCCCGATTAAATTGCCAGCGTGGGGTGCGAAGAGGTGGCGAATATGAAGGGGAAGTAAGAATGATTGGGAAATGATCACTGTCATGTAAGTCCGGGAGAACAGACCAAGTAAAGTCTAATGCGGCGGAGGAAGAGCAAACTGAGAGATCGATGCAAGAGAGAGTATGAGTCCGAGGATCAAAATGGGTGTGAGTACCTGTATTTAAAACATGGAGGGGGTGGGTGGCAAGAAAAGCCTCTAACTGAATTCCACGGGAATCACAGTGAGACCCTCCCCAGAGGAAATGGTGGGCATTAAAATCACCAAGTAACAGAATCGGTGGCGGTAATGACGAAACAAGGAAGGCAAAATCCGGAATAGATAATGCCCGAGAAGGAGAGAGATATAAAGAACAGAGCGTATACCACCTATGTAAGTGGATACGGGCTGCTGTGTAATGCAGCGAAGTATGAACAAATAGCTGATGGTACGGAATATCAGTGCGGAGAAGAAGGGCACTTTCATTAAAGGTCCCATCAGGAAAAGGATCTGAAGAATACAATAAATTATAGCCTGAGATGTGAGAAATAACAGCAGAGTGTAATTTTGGTTCCTGTAAGCAAACACCAACAGGGGCAAACTGGGAGAGTAACATCTGAAGCTCACCCCGATTACCCCTGAGGCCTCGTATATTCCACTGTAAAAAGGCCATGATTGGCAATGATAAAGATACTTGAAATCCGCAGGTAAGGGTTCCTACGGACTAGAAGGGTTAGAAAAGTCCACATGCGGAGGCAGTGGAAAATGTTCAAGCAGCGAAGGAACGGTGCGCTGTGAAGAAAGGAGTTGCGCAGATGGAGCAGAGGAGAGAGGAAGAGCGGAAGGTGGATCAGTGTCCATTGATGGTTTGGTCTCTGCAATATATTCAGAGATTGCTTCAAGTGTTTCGGAATTCAGAGATGTCGTATGGGAGACAATATTGGGAATGGTAGGGGGAGGATGAGTAAAGATTGGAACTGTATTGGACTGTACCAAGGTAGGGGGGGGCGAAAGGGTGGAGGGAACTGGAGAAGCGTGGCAGGGGACAGAAGAGACAGGAACCTGGGAGGTGGCAGAAGAGGAAGAAACTTGGGAGGGAACAGGGGAGGAAGGTACATTACGAGGAGGAGGGTGAACCTCTGCACTTGTAACTGAGCCAGTGAGAGGGGAAGAACTAGGGACAGAGACAGGGAGGGTAAAATGAGGAGGTGGAAGATGGGTAGGAGGTGTTACCGGACCTTTTTTTGACTTTTGAGAAGTAGAGGGACGATTGGGAAGAGGTGTCGTACGAGGTCTCGTCGATACTGAGGCTTGTAAGAGAACTCGAAGAAGCGAGATTAGACTGAGGCGTTGAAGTAGGGACGTCTGAGCCGAGGACAGCAAAAGGATTAGATACAGGAGTGATTATGGGAGAGGTAACCACAGAGGTGGGTGTAGAAGATGGGATACCAGAAGTGGGGGGACGTTTTGAAACACGGGAATAAGAAACACGTGGGAGTCTCCCTTGGAGGCGGAGATGAGAAACTGCCATGGCATAAGGGAGACCTTCTGTCTCTTTGAGGTAACGGATTTCCCGCTCGTTTAAATAGACCTGACAACGGCGAGAGTACAAAGGGTGAGCCTCATGACAGTTAAGGCAAGAGGGAGATCGATTGCAAGACGTATTAGAATGGTCATCGGCACCACAGACTGGGCATTCGGCGATAGATCTGCAATATTTCGCTGGATGGCCAAATCGCCAGCAATTTCTACACTGTTGTGGTGTAGGGATCACCTTTCGAACTTGTAACCGATGTCCTGCTATATAAACGGAGGATGGGAGTTCTCGGCTGTCAAAAGTTAAACGAGCCACATTGCTAGGGTATCGTCTCCGCCCACGGGCAGGAAGAACGTAAGTGTCTACCTTGAGGATTGGGAGATCTTGGAGTTCCAGCTGTTCTAGAATGTCGGTGCCACATGTCTGGAAATTTTGTTGAACTATGGTATGGGGCAGAATAACGGTACCACTACAAGAATTGAGGGAATGATGTTTTTCAAGGGTGACAGGAACAGTATCTATATGGGTAAGACGAGAGAGCTCACGAGCCTGGGTAGCATTCTGTACGGTAATGATGCGCGTACCGCTCTTAAGAGCATGAAAAGAAATATCTTTACCAACATGGCGTAGGAGTGCCTTGCCAATACTATGGTCAGAAAGATAGGCAGTAGAGGAAGTTGGTCGTAAAGTGAAGAATTTAGTCCACTGTTCAGTCTGAAACTGAGCGTGGAAAGGTAGTGAAGGACGTGTCGATCGTTTCTGAGAAGAACGAGAAGGTGAAGGTGGAGAAGTATCATCAGCAGGTAATTGTCGTTGACGTTTAGGCGTGGGACCAGAGTTGGTCCGACGTGGAACGGGTCGGCGATTTGAAAATTGCCGCACCGTAGAGGGAGAGGCCGGAAGCATAGTCAGAGGAGAGCGAAGGTCTGATAAATCGAAGGAGTCAGTCGAGGCCTCAGTACCTGAAGCGGGTGAGGAAACAGCACCGGCAATAGGTACAGAGGCATGAGGAATGTCTGAAGAGTGGTCCAAAGACGAGGCGGGGTCAGAACGGGGTGCGGTATCAAGAAGGGGCCCGGGGGTACCAGGTTCATGGACTAGGGCTGCCATGGTTAGGTTACTTCTTTCTTTTTGTTTTTAAGAAAAAAAAAGAAAGAAGAAAAGAAAATAAAAATAAAAAAAAGAAAAAAAAAAGGGGGGACCGGGGAGGGATAGTTCCTAGGAGGGATGAAAGGGCCAGAAATCTCCCTCCGCGCCCAAGAGGACTCGACACCGCTAGTAGCGCAGATGCAGCATGGAACCCGTGCCATACCCTACCCTTCATGCCAGTAAACCAGCAATCTGGGATAGCAACCTCACATCTGCCGAGCTACCTCGGTGGACAAAAGAGAGGGCGGCCGGATATCCGCCACAAAGCATACCTCCTTCAGCCACCACCCCCGGAATCCGAAAGGTGGCTTCCAGAGCTACACCCGTCGCCCAAAAGACACCCAAAGCTACTCCGGGATACCGGAGAGGGATCGGGACATCCCTAGGCAATCCAGATTCCACGGCAAACTACGCCACCGCCAAGAAACCTCAACGGAATGGGATCGACCCCGGTGTCCTTTCCCCTACCTAGGAACTAGCGCGCCTGTGGGAGAAATCACGAAGGCTAAAAAGAGGAAGGGCAAAAGGGAGGGGTGAGGAGGAGGAGGAGGAGGAGGAATGGAAAAAGGGGAGGATGGGATAGGGGAGGGGAGAATGGGGGGTAATTAGGTTCGGTCTGAGGAAGAAGACCGACAGGGCTAATTCCTCAGACCAAGAGCCTCTTCACCACGCCAAGGAGCCCCCCTTGAAGAGGCCAGCATGCAAGAGTTGTTGCTAGTCCTGGAGAGCAAGAACTCGCTGGTGCTGACCAGCTAAGTGAAAGCTATATATACAGTTTTATTTAAACCCATCAGTTTATCCAGGTTAATAAAACGATCACTAAGATTCTGAGGTTATATTTCAGTGTTTTTTTTTTTTTTTCAGAAAGAAATGATCGCATGTTAGCCTTGAAGTGGCATTTATCAGGCAACAAATAAAAAGTATATTCAAGATACGGTTACTGCTTTTAACATATGTATATGAATGGTATACAATATCTTCAAGATGAATTAAGACATGTGCAACATCTGGCCATATTAATAGACGTTTCGCCAACCAGTGGCTTTATCAGTACAAGGAAGAGTGCAAAAACGTTTACAAAGAGGTAATCAGTCCCTCAGCCTTGTAGTGAACAGCACCGTAGTCTTGAAGACTACGGTGATCTTCAACTCCAAGGCTGAGGGACTGATTATCTCATCTTTTGCATATATTTCTACATTCTTCACATTATGGCCTTGTACTGACAAAGCCACTGGCTGGCGAAACATCTACAAATAAAGATACCCAGATGTTGTACATGTTCCTAATTCACCATATTTAAAGAGATAAATGCAGCTCCAAGTTACACCGGCTTACCACGATGAGGTCTGCGATCTTCGAGCCGGACCAGGGTTACTCGTCCAAAGGTTCTCATAGAGAACCTTTGTTACATGGAACCCTAAACCATGCACCGAAGGTTACTTTGGCTGATAACCAGTGGCAGCTAGGCTACCACCAGAAATCGCTCACCAACTGCCAGGACAAGAGGCTGAAGGTGATATGCGGCAGGCCAGCTCCCGTAGGGAGCGGCGCGAGAGAGAGTTGGGTGGGGGAAGGATAAGGTTGGGAACCCCAGCAAACACCACATAACTTACGCTCTAACAATGTTGCGTCAACATCATAATGTGGACATTACCAATTATGATGTTTAGGCAACGTCGACACAACGAAAAACTATGAAGCATAAATGCTGGGAAGGATTGCAGTGATATATGGGACACAAAGCAACATTGCTGCACATAGTCCAGTAACATTACAGACAGTTCCATATAAACTGATATGGGACACAATGCAATATTACTGGACGAAGTCCAGTAATATTGCAATCCCATATAAATTGAAGTACATACGGGCCACAACGCAACATTACTGGACACAGTCCAGCAACATTGCAGACAGTCCCATATATAAATGGAAATATATATATAAGGGACACAGTGCAATATTACTGAACAGTTCAGTAATATCGCAGTCCCATATACATAGAGTATGGACAAAGTCCATGGCATTTAGTCTCTAGACTGAATGATAGGAGTGGTATTCACTCTTTAAAAAACTCAAGGAAGTTGAGCGGTGTTCACTCTGAGAAAGCTCAAGGGAGCTGAGCGGTGTTCACTGAGAAAGCTCAGGGAGTTGAGCGGTGTTCACTGAAAAAGCTCAATTGAGCTGAGCGGTGTTCACTCTGAGAAAGCTCAAGTGAGCTGAGCGGTGTTCACTTTGAAAAAGCTCAAGTGAGCTGAGCAGTGTTCACTGAGAAAGCTCAATTGAGCTGAGCGGTGTTCACACTGAGAAAGCTCAAGTGAGCTGAGCGGTGTTCACTCTGAGAAAGCTCAAGTGAGCTGAGCGTTCACTTTGAAAAAGCTCAAGTGAGCTGAGCGGTGTTCACTCTGAGAAAGCTCAAGGGAGCTGAGCGGTGTTCACTCTGAGAAAGCTCAAGGGAGCAGAGCGGTGTTCATTCTGAGAAAGCTCAAGTGAGCTGAGTGGTGTTCACTATAAAAACTCAAGGGAGCTAAAAGTGGTCACACTCCAACACAGTGGACTCAAGGTTTATTGCTAACACTAGACCCATTCTTAAGTAAATAACAGAAAACAGGTCAGTATTCAGTCTCCACTGATTCCTGTTAGTGCTTACACTCCAACACCAGTTGACTAGGATCCACCCTCCAACAGCAGTGGACAAGGGACCACCCTCCAACAGCAGTGAGCTAGGATCCACCCTCCAAAATCTGTGGACTAGGGTCCACCCTCAAACATAAGGGGACTAGGGTCCACCCTCCAACACAAGTGAAGTAGGTTCCACCCTCCAACATCAGTGGACTAGGATCCATCCTCCAAAACCAGTGGACAAGGTTCCATCCTCCAACACCAGTGGACTAGGATCCACCCATCAAAACCAGTGGACTACGTTCCATCCTTCAACACCAGTGGAATAGGATCCACCCTCGAAAACCAGTGGACTAGGTTCCATCCTCCAAAACAAGTGGACTAGAATCCACCCTCCAAAACCAGTGGACTAGGATCCACCCTCCAAAACAAGTGGACTAGGTTCCACCCTCCAACACCAGTGGACTAGGCTCCACCCTACATCAGTGGACTAGGATCCACCCTCCAAAACCAGTGAACAAGGGTCCATTCTCCACAAAGGAACTAGGATAAACCCCCCAAAACCAGTGGACTAGGGTCCACCCTCCAACACCAGTAGACTAGGGTTCATCCACCAAACAAAGTGGACTAGGGTCCACCCTCCAACACAAGTCGACTAAGGTCCACCCCTCAACACCAGTGGACTAGGATGCACCCTCCAAAACCTGTGGACTAGGGTCCACCCTCCAACATAAGGGGACTAGGATCCACCCTCCAAAGCCAGTGGACTAGCGTCCTCCCTCCAAAAAAATGGACTAGGAGCCACTCTCCAACACCAGTAGACTAAGGTCCATCCTCAAACACCAGTGGACTAGGGCCCACCCTCCAACAGCAATGGACTAGGATCCTCCCTCCAAAACCTGTGGACTAGGGTCCACCCTTCAACACCAGCGGACTAAGGTCCACCCTCCAACACCAGTGGACCAGAGTCCATCCTCCAACTCCAGTGGACTAGAGTTCTTCCAACACCAGTGGACTAGGGTCCACCCTCCATCACCAGTGGACTAGGATCCACCCTCCAATACCAGTGGACTAGGGTCCACTATCCAACACCAGTGGACTAGGGTCCATCTAACATTAGTGGACTAATTTCCACACTCCAACACCAGTGGACTAGGTTCCATCCTCTAACACGTTGACTAGAGTCCATACCCCAACACCAGTGGACCGTTGTCCACGCTCGGACAGCTGTGGACTTCGGTCCACCCTCGCACAGGTGTGGACCTGGGTTCACGCTCGGGCAGCCGTGGATTTGGGTACACGCTCGGAAAGCTGTGGACTTGGGTCCACGCAAGGACAGCTGTGGACTTGGGTCCACGCAAGGACAGCTGTGGACTTGGGTCCACGCTCGGACAGCTGTAGACTTGGGTCCACTCTCGGACAGCATTCGACTAAGGTCCACCCTCCAACACCAGTGGATTAGGATGCACCCTCCAAAACCTGTGGACTAGGGTCCACCCTCCAACATAAAGGGACTAGGATCCACCCTCCAAAAAAAGTGGACTAGGATCCACCATGCAACACCAGTGGACTATGATCCACCCTCCAACACCAGTAGACTAAGGTCCATCATCCAACACCAGTGGACTAGGGTCCACCCTCCAAAAAAGTGAACTAGGATCCACCCTCCAAAACCTGTGGACTAGGGTCCACCCTCCAACATAAAGGGACAAGGGTCCATCCTCCAACACCAGTGGACTAGGATCCACCCTCCAAAACCAGTGGACTAGTCCATCCTCCAACACCAGTGGACTAGTCAACCCTCCAAAGTGGACTAGGATCCACCCTCCAACACCAGTGGACTAGGGTCCACTCTCCAAAACAAGTGGACTAGGATCCACCCTCCAGCACCAGTGGACTAAGGTCCATCCTCAAACACCAGTGGACTAAGGTCCATCCTCACACACCAGTGGACTAAGGTCCATCCTCACACACCAGTGGACTAGGGTCCACCCTCCAACAGCAGTGGACTAGGATCCTCCCTCCAAAACCTGTGTAGTTGGGTCCACCCTCCAACACCAGTGGACCAGAGTCCATCCTCCAACACCAGTGGACTAGAGTTCATCCAATACCAGTGCACTAGTGTCCACCCTCCATCACCAGTGGACTAGGATCCACACTCCAACACCAGTGGACTAGGATCCACACTCCAACACCAGTCGACCAGGATCCACCCTCCAAAAAAGTGGACTAGGGTCCACCATCCAACAACAGTGGACTAGGATCCACCATCCAACACCAGTGGACTAGGGTCCACCCTCCAACACCAGTGAACTAGGATCAACCCTCCAATACCAGTGGACTAGGGTCCACTCTCCAACACCAGTGGACTAGGGTCCATCCTCCAACACCAGTGGACTTGGATCCACCCTTCAAAACCAAGGGACTAGTGTCCATCCTCCAACACCAGTGGACTGTTGTCCACGCTCAGACAGACAGCTATGGACTTGGGTCCACGCTCGGAAAGCTGTGGGCTTGGGTCAACGCTAGGACAGCTGTGGACTTGGGTCAACGCTAGGACAGCTGTGGACTTGGGTCCGCGCTCGGACAGCCGAGGATTTGAGTCCACGACCGAACAGCTATGGACTTGGGTCCTCGCTAGGATAGCTACGGATTTGCGCCCTCGCTAGGACAGCTTTGGACTTGCGCCCCTCGCTAGGAAAGATAAGGACTTGCGCCCTCGCTAGGATAGCTTTAGACTTGCGCCCTCGCTAGGACAGCTGTGGACTTGGGCCCCCGCTAGGATAGCTGTGGACTCAGATCCACGCTCGGAGAGCCGTGGGTCCACGCTCGGACAGCTGTGGACGTGGGTCCACGCTCGGACAGCTGTGGACTTGGGTCCACGCTCGGACAGCTGTGGACTTGGGTCCACGCTCGGACAGCTGTGGACTTGGGTCCACGCTCGGACAGCTGTGGACTTGGGTCCACGCTCGGACAGCTGTGGACTTGGGTCCACTCTCGAACAGCTGTGGACTAGGGTCCATTCTCCAACACGAGTGGACTATGATCCATCGTCCAACACCAGTAGACTAGGGTCCATCCTCCAACACCAGTGGACTAGGGTCCACCCTACATCAGACTTGGGTCCACGCTCGGACAGCAGAGGACTTGGGTCCACGCTCGGAAAACTGTGGACTTGGGTCCACGCTCGGAAAACTGTGGACTTGGGTCCACTCTCGAACAGCCGTGGATTTGGGTCAACGCTCGAACAGTTATGGACTTGGGTCCTCGCTAGAATAGCTATGGACTTGCGCCCTCGCTAGGATAGCTGAGGACTTGCGTCCTCGCTAGGATAGCTTTGGACTTGCGCCCTCGCTAGGATAGCTGTGGACCTGGGCCCCCGCTAGGATAGCTGTGGACTCAGGTCCACGCTCGGACAGCCGTAGATTTGGGTCCACGCTCGGAAAGCTGTGGACTTGGGTCCACGCTCGGACAGCTGTGGATTTAGGTCCACGCTCGGACAGCTGTGGACTTGGGTCTACGACAGAACAGCTATGGACTTGCGCCCTCGCTATGATAGCTACGGACTTGCGCCCTCCCTAGGACAGCTTTGGACTGTGTGCCCTCGCTAGGACAGCTTTGGACTTGCGCCCTCGTTAGGATAGCTTTGAAATTGCGCCCTCCCTAGGATAGCTGTGGACATAGGTCCACACCCGGACAGCCGTGGATTTATGTCAACGCTCGGACAGCTGTGGACTTGGGTCCACGCTCGGACAGCCGTGGACTTGGGTCCACTCCCGGACAGCCGTGGATTTGGGTCCACGCCCGGACAGCCGTGGACTTGGGTCCACGCTCGGACAGCTGTGGACGTGGGTCCACGCTCGGACAGCTGTGGACGTGGGTCCACGCTCGGACAGCTGTGGACTTGGGTCCACGCTCGGACAGCTGTGGACTTGGGTCCACGCTCGGACAGCTGTGGACTTGGGTCCACGCTCGGACAGCTGTGGACTTGGGTCCACGCTCGGACAGCTGTGGACTTGGGTCCACGCTCGGACAGCTGTGGACTTGGGTCCATGCTCGGACAGCTGTGGACTTGGGTCCACGCTCGGACAGCTGTGGACTTGGGTCCACGCTCGGACAGCTGTGGACTTGGGTCCACGCTCGAACAGCTGTGGACTAGGGTCCATTCTCCAACACGAGTGGACTATGATCCATCGTCCAACACCAGTAGACTAGGGTCCATTCTCCAACACCAGTGGACTAGGGTCCACCTACATCAGTACAATATGGTCCATCCACCAAAACAAGTGGACTAGGGTCCACCCTCCAACACCAGTTGACTAATATGCACCCTCCAACACCAGTGGACTAGGGTCCACCCTACAAACACCAGTGGACTAGGGTCCACCCACCAACATAAGGGGAATAGGATCCACCCTCCAAAAAACGTGGACTAGGATCCACCCTGCAACACCAGTGGACTAGGGTCCACCCTCCTAAAAAAGTGGAATAGGATCCACCCTCCAAGCCTATGCACTAGGGTCCACCCTCCAACATAAGGGGAATAGGATCCACCCTCCAAAAAAAGTGGACTAGGATCCACCCTGCAAAACCAGTGGACTAGGATCCACCCTCCAAAAAAGTGGACTAGGATCCACCCTCCATCACCACTGGACAAGGATCCACACTCCAACACCAGTGGACTAGTATCCACACTCCAAAACCAGTGGACTAGGATCCACCCTCTAACAGCAGTGGACCAGGATTCACCCCCCAAAAAAGAGAACTAGGGTCCATCATCCAACACCAGTGGACTACGATCCACCATCCAATACCAGTGGACTAGGGTCCACCCTCCAACACCAGTGGACTAGGGTCCATTCTCCAACAGGAATAGGATCCACCCTCCAATACCAGTGGACTTGGATCCACCCTTCAAAGCCAAGGGACAAAAGTCCCTCCTCCAACACCAGTGGACTAGAGTCCAACCTCCAACTCCAGTGGACTATGATCCACCATCCAACATCAGTGGACTAATTTCCACCCTCCAACACGAGTGAACTAGGGTCCATCCTCCAACACTAGAGCACTAAGATTCACCATCCAAGACCAATGGACTAGCGTCCAACCTACAACACCAGTGGACTAGGGTTCATCCTTCAACACCTAGTTACCACCCTCCAACAACCGTGGACTAAGGTTCATCCTCCAACACCAGCGGACTAGGGTCCATCCTCTAACACCAGTGGACTGTTGTCCACGGTCGGACAGCTGTTGACTTGGGTCCACGCTCGCACAGGTGTGGACCTGGGTTCACGCTCGGGCAGCCGTGGATTTGGGTACACGCTCGGAAAGCTGTGGACTTGGGTCCACGCTCGGACAGCTGTAGACTTGGGTCCACTCTCGGACAGCATTCGACTAAGGTCCACCCTCCAACACCAGTGGATTAGGATGCACCCTCCAAAACCTGTGGACTAGGGTCCACCCTCCAACATAAAGGGACTAGGATCCACCCTCCAAAAAAAGTGGACTAGGATCCACCATGCAACACCAGTTGATTATGATCCACCCAACACCAGTAGACTAAGGTCCATCATCCAACACCAGTGGACTAGGGTCCACCCTCCAAAAAAGTGAACTAGGATCCACCCTCCAAAACCTGTGGACTAGGGTCCACCCTCCAACATAAGGGGACAAGGGTCCATCCTCCAACACCAGTGGACTAGGATCCACCCTCCAAAACCAGTGGACTAGTCCATCCTCCAACACCAGTGGACTAGAGTCAACCCTCCAAAGTGGACTAGGATCCACCCTCCAACACCAGTGGACTAAGGTCCATCCTCAAACACCAGTGGACTAGGGTCCACTCTCCAAAACAAGTGGACTAGGATCCACCCTCCAGCACCACTGGACTAAGGTCCATCCTCAAACACCAGTGGACTAAGGTCCATCCTCACACACCAGTGGACTAAGGTCCATCCTCACACACCAGTGGACTAGGGTCCACCCTCCAACAGCAGTGGACTAGGATCCTCCCTCCAAAACCTGTGTAGTAGGGTCCACCCTCCAACACCAGTGGACCAGAGTCCATCCTCCAACACCAGTGGACTAGAGTTCATCCAACACCAGTGCACTAGTGTCCACCCTCCATCACCAGTGGAATAGGATCCACACTCCAAAAAAGTGGACTAGGGTCCACCATCCAACAACAGTGGACTAGGATCCACACTCCAACACCAGTGGACTAGGATCCACACTCCAACACCAGTGGACCAGGATCCACCCTCCAAAAAAGTGGACTAGGGTCCACCATCCAACACCAGTGGACTAGTGTCCACCCTCCAACACCAGTGAACTAGGATCAACCCTCCAATACCAGTGGACTAGGGTCCACTCTCCAACACCAGTGGACTAGGGTCCATCTTCTAACACTAGTGGACTAATTTCCTCCCTCCAACACCAGTGGACTAGGATCCACACTCCAACACCAGTGGACCAGGATCCACCCTCCAAAAAAGTGGACTAGGGTCCACCATCCAACACCAGTGGACTAGTGTCCACCCTCCAACACCAGTGGACTTGGATCCACCCTTCAAAACCAAGGGACTAGTGTCCATCCTCCAACACCAGTGGACTGTTGTCCACGCTCAGACAGACAGCTATGGACTTGGGTCCACGCTCGGAAAGCTGTGGGCTTGGGTCAACGCTAGGACAGCTGTGGACTTGGGTCCACGCTCGGAAAACTGTGGACTTGGGCCCACTCTCGGACAGCCGAGGATTTGAGTCCACGACCGAACAGCTATGGACTTGGGTCCTCGCTAGGATAGCTACGGACTTGCGCCCTCGCTAGGACAGCTTTGGACTTGCGCCCCTCGCTAGGATAGATAAGGACTTGCGCCCTCGCTAGGATAGCTTTGGACTTGCGCCCTCGCTAGGACAGCTGTGGACTTGGGCCCCCGCTAGGATAGCTGTGGACTCAGATCCACGCTCGGAGAGCCGTAGATTTGGGTCCACGTTCGGACACCTATGGACTTGGGTCCACTCTCGGACAGCCGTGGATTTGGGTCCACGCTCGTAAAGCTGTGGACTTGGGTCCACGCTCGGACAGCTGTGGACTTGGGTCCACGCTCGGACAGCTGTGGACTTGGGTCCACGCTCGGACAGCTGTGGACTTGGGTCCACGCTCGGACAGCTGTGGACTTGGGTCCACGCTCGGACAGCAGTGGACTTGGGTCCACGCTCGGAAAACTGTGGACTTGGGTCCACGCTCGGACAGCCGTGGACTTGGGTCCACTCCCGGACAGCCGTGGATTTGGGTCCACGCTCGGACAGCCGTGGACTTGGGTCCACGCTCGGACAGCTGTGGATTTGGGTCCACGCTCGGACAGCTGTGGACTTGGGTCCACGCTCGGACAGCTGTGGACTTGGGTCCACGCTCGGACAGCTGTGGACTTGGGTCCACGCTCGGACAGCTGTGGACTTGGGTCCACGCTCGGACAGCTGTGGACTTGGGTCCACGCTCGGACAGCTGTGGACTTGGGTCCACGCTCGGACAGCTGTGGACTTGGGTCCACGCTCGGACAGCTGTGGACTTGGGTCCACGCTCGGACAGCTGTGGACTTGGGTCCACGCTCGGACAGCTGTGGACTTGGGTCCACGCTCGGACAGCTGTGGACTAGGGTCCATTCTCCAACACGAGTGGACTATGGTCCATCCCCCAACACCAGTAGACTAGGGTCCATCCCCCAACACCAGTGGACTAGGGTCCACTCTCCAACACCAGTGGACTAGGGTCCACCCTACATCAGTACAATATGGTCCATCCACCAAAACAAGTGGACTAGGGTCCACCCTCCAACACCAGTTGACTAATATGCACCCTCCAACACCAGTGGACTAGGGTCCACCCTACAAACACCAGTGGACTAGGGTCCACCCTCCAACACCAGTGGACTAGGATGCACCCTCCAAAACCTGTGGACTAGGGTCCACCCACCAACATAAGGGGAATAGGATCCACCCTCCAAAAAACGTGGACTAGGATCCACCCTGCAACACCAGTGGACTATGATCCACCCTCCAACACCAGTGGACTAGGGTCCACCCTCCAACACCAGTGGACCAGGATCCACCCTCCAAAAAAGTGGACTAGGGTCCACCATCCAACACCAGTGGACTAGGGTCCACCCTCCAACACCAGTGAACTAGGATCAACCCTCCAATACCAGTGGACTAGGGTCCGCTCTCCAACACCAGTGGACTAGGGTCCATCTTCTAACACTAGTGGACTAATTTCCTCCCTCCAACACCAGTGGAGTAGGTTCCATCCTCCAACACCAGTGGACTTGGATCCACCCTTCAAAACCAAGGGACTAGTGTCCATCCTCCAACACCAGTGGACTGTTGTCCACGCTCAGACAGACAGCTATGGACTTGGGTCCACGCTCGGAAAGCTGTGGGCTTGGGTCAACGCTAGGACAGCTGTGGACTTGGGTCCACGCTCGGAAAACTGTGGACTTGGGCCCACTCTCGGACAGCCGAGGATTTGAGTCCACGACCGAACAGCTATGGACTTGGGTCCTCGCTAGGATAGCTACGGACTTGCTCCCTCGCTAGGACAGCTTTGGACTTGCGCCCCTCGCTAGGATAGATAAGGACTTGCGCCCTCGCTAGGATAGCTTTGGACTTGCGCCCTCGCTAGGACAGCTGTAGACTTGGGCCCCCGCTAGGATAGCTGTGGACTCAGATCCACGCTCGGAGAGCCGTAGATTTGGGTCCACGCTCGGACACCTATGGACTTGGGTCCACTCTCGGACAGCCGTGGATATGGGTCCACGCTCGTAAAGGTGTGGACTTGGGTCCACGCTCGGACAGCTGTGGACTTGGGTCCACGCTCGGACAGCTGTGGACTTGGGTCCACGCTCGGACAGCTGTGGACTTGGGTCCACGCTCGGACAGCAGTGAACTTGGGTCCACGCTCGGAAAACTGTGGACTTGGGTCCACGCTCGGACAGCTGTGGACTTGGGTCCACGCTCGGACAGCTGTGGACTTGGGTCCACGCTCGGACAGCTGTGGACTTGGGTCCACGCTCGGACAGCTGTGGACTTGGGTCCACGCTCGGACAGCTGTGGACTTGGGTCCACGCTCGGACAGCTGTGGACTTGGGTCCACGCTCGGACAGCTGTGGACTTGGGTCCACGCTCGGACAGCTGTGGACTAGGGTCCACGCTCGGACAGCTGTGGACTTGGGTCCACGCTCGGACAGCTGTGGACTTGGGTCCACGCTCGGACAGCTGTGGACTTGGGTCCACGCTCGGACAGCAGTGGACTTGGGTCCACGCTCGGAAAACTGTGGACTTGGGTCCACTCTCGGACAGCCGTGGATTTGGGTCAACGCTCGAACAGTTATGGACTTGGGTCCTCGCTAGAATAGCTATGGACTTGCGCCCTCGCTAGGATAGCTGAGGACTTGCGTCCTCACTAGGATAGCTTTGGACTTGCGCCCTCGCTAGGATAGCTGTGGACCTGGGCCCCCGCTAGGATAGCTGTGGACTCAGGTCCACGCTCGGACAGCCGTAGATTTGGGTCCACGCTCGGAAAGCTGTGGACTTGGGTCCACGCTCGGACAGCTGTGGATTTAGGTCCACGCTCGGACAGCTGTGGACTTTGGTCTACGACAGAACAGCTATGGACTTGCGCCCTCGCTATGATAGCTACGGACTTGCGCCCTCGCTAGGACAGCTTTGGACTGTGCGCCCTCGCTAGGACAGCTTTGGACTTGCGCCCTCGCTAGGATAGCTTTGAACTTGCGCCCTCCCTAGCATAGCTGTGGACTTGGGCCCTCGCTAGGATAGCTGTGGACACAGGTCCACACCCGGACAGCCGTGGATTTGTGTCAACGCTCGGACAGCTGTGGACTTGGGTCCACGCTCGGACAGCTGTGGACTTGGGTCCAATGCCGGACAGCCGTGGATTTGGGTCCACGCTCGGACAGCTGTGGACTTGGGTCCACGCTCGGACAGCTGTGGACTTGGGTCCACGCTCGGACAGCTGTGGACTTGGGTCCACGCTCGGACAGCTGTGGACTTGGGTCCACGCTCGGACAGCTGTGGACTTGGGTCCACGCTCGGACAGCTGTGGACTTGGGTCCACGCTCGGACAGCTGTGGACTTGGGTCCACGCTCGGACAGCTGTGGACTTGGGTCCACGCTCGGACAGCTGTGGACTTGGGTCCACGCTCGGACAGCTGTGGACTAGGGTCCATTCTCCAACACGAGTGGACTATGGTCCATCGTCCAACACCAGTAGACTAGGGTCCATCCTCCAACACAAGGGGACTAGGGTCCATCCCCCAACACCAGTGGACTAGGGTCCACTCTCCAACACCAGTGGACTAGGGTCCACCCTACATCAGTACAATATGGTCCATCCACCAAAACAAGTGGACTAGGGTCCACCCTCCAACACCAGTTGACTAATATGCACCCTCCAACACCAGTGGACTAGGGTCCACCCTACAAACACCAGTGGACTAGGGTCCACCCTCCAACACCAGTGGACTAATATGCACCCTCCAACACCAGTGGACTAGTATGTACCCTCCAAAACCTGTGGACTAGGGTCCACCCACCAACATAAGGGGAATAGGATCCACACTCCAAAAAACGTGGACTAGGATCCACCCTGCAACGCCAGTGGACTAGGGTCCACCCTCCTAAAAAAGTGGAATAGGATCCACCCTCCAAGCCTATGCACTAGGGTCCACCCTCCAACATAAGGGGAATAGGATCCACCCTCCAAAAAAAGTGGACTAGGATCCACCCTGCAACACCAGTGGACTAGGATCCACCCTCCAAAAAAGTGGACTAGGATCCACCCTCCAAAAAAGTGGACTAGGATCCACCCTCCATCACCACTGGACAAGGATCCACACTCCAACACCAGTGGACTAGTATCCACACTCCAAAACCAGTGGACTAGGATCCACCCTCTAACAGCAGTGGACCAGGATTCACCCCCCAAAAAAGAGAACTAGGGTCCACCCTCCAACAGCAGTGGACTAGGATCCTCCCTCCAAAACCTGTGTAGTAGGGTCCACCCTCCAACACCAGTGGACCAGAGTCCATCCTCCAACACCAGTGAACTAGAGTTCATCCAACACCAGTGCACTAGTGTCCACCCTCCAACACCAGTGGACTAGGATCCACACTCCAACACCAGTGGACCAGGATCCACCCTCCAAAAAAGTGGACTAGGGTCCACCATCCAACAACAGTGGACTAGGATCCACACTCCAACACCAGTGAACTAGGATCCACACTCCAACACCAGTGGACTAGGGTCCATCTTCAAACACTAGTGGACTAATTTCCTCCCTCCAACACCAGTGGAGTAGGTTCCATCCTCCAACACCAGTGGACTTGGATCCACCCTTCAAAACCAAGGGACTAGTGTCCATCCTCCAACACCAGTGGACTGTTGTCCACGCTCAGACAGACAGCTATGGACTTGGGTCCACGCTCGGAAAGCTGTGGGCTTGGGTCAACGCTAGGACAGCTGTGGACTTGGGTCCACGCTCGGACAGCTGTGGACTTGGGTCCACGCTCGGACAGCTGTGGACTTGGGTCCACGCTCGGACAGCTGTGGACTTGGGTCCACGCTCGGACAGCTGTGGACTTGGGTCCACGCTCGGACAGCTGTGGACTTGGGTCCACGCTCGGACAGCTGTGGACTTGGGTCCACGCTCGGACAGCTGTGGACTTGGGTCCACGCTCGGACAGCTGTGGACTTGGGTCCATTCTCCAACACGAGTGGACTATGGTCCATCGTCCAACACCAGTAGACTAGGGTCCATCCTCCAACACAAGTGGACTAGGGTCCATCCCCCAACACCAGTGGACTAGGGTCCACTCTCCAACACCAGTGGACTAGGGTCCACCCTCCAACACCAGTGGACTAATATGCACCCTCCAACACAAGTGGACTAGGGTCCACCCTCCAACACCAGTGGACTAATATGCACCCTCCAACACCAGTGGACTAGGATGCACCCTCCAAAACCTGTGGACTAGGGTCCACCCACCAACATAAGGGGAATAGGATCCACCCTCCAAAAAACGTGGACTAGGATCCACCCTGCAACACCAGTGGACTATGATCCACCCTCCAACACCAGTGGACTAGGGTCCACCCTCCTAAAAAAGTGGACTAGGATCCACCCTCCAAGCCTATGCACAAGGGTCCACCCTCCAACATAAGGGGAATAGGATCCACCCTCCAAAAAGAGTGGACTAGGATCCACCCTGCAACACCAGTGGACTAGGATCCACCCTCCAAAAAAGTGGACTAGGATCCACCCTCCATCACCACTGGACAAGGATCCACACTCCAACACCAGTGGACTAGTATCCACACTCCAAAACCAGTGGACTAGGATCCACCCTCTAACAGCAGTGGACCAGGATTCACCCCCCAAAAAAGAGAACTAGGGTCCACCATCCAACACCAGTGGACTACGATTCACCATCCAATACCAGTTGACTAGGGTCCACTCTCCAACACCAGTGGACTAGGGTCCACCCTCCAACACCAGTGGACTAGGGTCCATTCTCCAACAGGAATAGGATCCACCCTCCAATACCAGTGGACTTGGATACACCCTTCAAAGCCAAGGGACAAAAGTCCCTCCTCCAACACCAGTGAACTAGGGTCCATCCTCCAACACTAGAGCACTAAGATTCACCATCCAAGACCAATGGACTAGCGTCCAACCTACAACACCAGTGGACTAGGGTTCATCCTTCAACACCTAGTTACCACCCTCCAACAACCGTGGACTAAGGTTCATCCTCCAACACCAGTGGACTGTTGTCCACGGTCGGACAGCTGTTGACTTGGGTCCACGCTCGCACAGGTGTGGACCTGGGTTCACGCTCGGGCAGCCGTGGATTTGGGTACACGCTCGGAAAGCTGTGGACTTGGGTCCACGCTCGGACAGCTGTAGACTTGGGTCCACTCTCGGACAGCATTCGACTAAGGTCCACCCTCAAACACCAGTGGATTAGGATGCACCCTCCAAAACCTGTGGACTAGGGTCCACCCTCCAACATAAAGGGACTAGGATCCACCATGCAACACCAGTGGACTATGATCCACCCTACAACACCAGTAGACTAAGGTCCATCATCCAACACCAGTGGACTAGGGTCCACCCTCCAAAAAAGTGAACTAGGATACACCCTCCAAAACCTGTGGACTAGGGTCCACCCTCCATCATAAGGGGATAAGGGTCCATCCTCCAACACCAGTGGACTAGGATCCACCCTCCAAAACCAGTGGACTAGTCCATCCTCCAACACCAGTGGACTAGAGTCAACCCTCCAAAGTGGACTAGGATCCACCCTCCAACACCAGTGGACTAAGGTCCATCCTCAAACACCAGTGGACTAAGGTCCATCCTCACACACCAGTGGACTAAGGTCCATCCTCACACACCAGTGGACTAGGATCCTCCCTCCAAAACCTGTGTAGTAGGGTCCACCCTCCAACACCAGTGGACCAGAGTCCATCCTCCAACACCAGTGGACTAGAGTTCATCCAACACCAGTGCACTAGTGTCCACCCTCCATCACCAGTGGAATAGGATCCACACTCCAACACCAGTGGACCAGGATCCACCCTCCAAAAAAGTGGACTAGGGTCCACCATCCAACAACAGTGGACTAGGATCCACACTCCAACACCAGTGGACTAGGATCCACACTCCAACACCAGTGGACTAGGATCCACACTCCAACACCAGTGGACCAGGATCCACCCTCCAAAAAAGTGGACTAGGGTCCACCATCCAACACCAGTGGACTAGGGTCCACCCTCCAACACCAGTGAACTAGGATCAACCCTCCAATACCAGTGGACTAGGGTCCACTCTCCAACACCAGTGGACTAGGGTCCATCTTCTAACACTAGTGGACTAATTTCCTCCCTCCAACACCAGTGGAGTAGGTTCCATCCTCCAACACCAGTGGACTGTTGTCCACGCTCAGACAGACAGCTATGGACTTGGGTCCACGCTCGGAAAGCTGTGGGCTTGGGTCAACGCTAGGACAGCTGTGGACTTGGGTCCACGCTCGGAAAACTGTGGACTTGGGCCCACTCTCGGACAGCCGAGGATTTGAGTCCACGACCGAACAGCTATGGACTTGGGTCCTCGCTAGGATAGCTACGGACTTGCGCCCTCGCTAGGACAGCTTTGGACTTGCGCCCCTCGCTAGGATAGATAAGGACTTGCGCCCTCGCTAGGATAGCTTTGGACTTGCGCCCTCGCTAGGACAGCTGTGGACTTGGGCCCCCGCTAGGATAGCTGTGGACTCAGATCCACGCTCGGAGAGCCGTAGATTTGCGTCCACGCTCGGACACCTGTGGACTTGGGTCCACTCTCGGACAGCCGTGGACTTGGGTCCACGCTCGGACAGCTCTGAACTTGGGTCCACGCTCGGACAGCTGTGGACTTGGGTCCACGCTCGGACAGCAGTGGACTTGGGTCCACTCTCGGACAGCCGTGGATTTGGGTCAACGCTCGAACAGTTGTGGACTTGGGTCCTCGCTAGAATAGCTATGGACTTGCGCCCTCGCTAGGATAGCTGAGGACTTGCGTCTTCGCTAGGATAGCTTTGGACTTGCGCCCTCGCTAGGATAGCTGTGGACCTGGGCCCCCGCTAGGATAGCTGTGGACTCAGGTCCACGCTCGGACAGCCGTAGATTTGGGTCCACGCTCGGAAAGCTGTGGATTTAGGTCCACGCTCGGACAGCTGTGGACTTGGGTCTACGACAGAACAGCTATGGACTTGCGCCCTCGCTATGATAGCTACGGACTTGCGCCCTCGCTAGGACAGCTTTGGACTGTGCGCCCTCGCTAGGACAGCTTTGGACTTGCGCCCTCGCTAGGATAGCTTTGAACTTGCGCCCTCCCTAGGATAGCTGTGGACTTGGGCCCTCGCTAGGATAGGTGTGGACACAGGTCCACACCCGGACAGCCGTGGATTTGTGTCAACGCTCGGACAGCTGTGGACTTGGGTCCACGCTCGGACAGCTGTGGACTTGGGTCCACTCCCGGACAGCCGTGGATTTGGGTCCACGCTCGGACAGCTGTGGACTTGGGTCCACGCTCGGACAGCTGTGGACTTGGGTCCACGCTCAGACAGCTGTGGACTTGGGTCCACGCTCGGACAGCTGTGGACTTGGGTCCACGCACGGACAGCTGTGGACTTGGGTCCACGCTCGGACAGCTGTGGACTTGGGTCCACGCTCGGACAGCTGTGGACTTGGGTCCACGCTCGGACAGCTGTGGACTTGGGTCCACGCTCGGACAGCTGTGGACTTGGGTCCACGCTCGGACAGCTGTGGACTTGGGTCCACGCTCGGACAGCTGTGGACTTGGGTCCACGCTCGGACAGCTGTGGACTTGGGTCCACGCTCGGACAGCTGTGGACTTGGGTCCATTCTCCAACACGAGTGGACTATGGTCCATCGTCCAACACCAGTAGACTAGGGTCCATCCTCCAACACAAGTGGACTAGGGTCCATCCCACAACACCAGTGGACTAGGGTCCACTCTCCAACACCAGTGGACTAGGGTCCACCCTACATCAGTACAATATGGTCCATCCACCAAAACTAGTGGACTAGGGTCCACCCTCCAACACCAGTGGACTAATATGCACCCTCCAACACCAGTGGACTAGGATGCACCCTCCAAAACCTGTGGACTAGGGTCCACCCACCAACATAAGGGGAATAGGATCCACCCTCCAAAAAACGTGGACTAGGATCCACCCTGCAACACCAGTGGACTATGATCCACCCTCCAACACCAGTGGACTAGGGTCCACCCTCCTAAAAAAGTGGACTAGGATCCACCCTCCAAAACCTGTGGACTAGGGTCCACCCTCCAACATAAGGGGAATAGGATCCACCCTCCAAAAAAAGTGGACTAGGATCCACCCTGCAACACCAGTGGACTAGGATCCACCCTCCAAAAAAGTGGACTAGGATCCACCCTCCATCACCACTGGACAAGGATCCACACTCCAACACCAGTGGACTAGGATCCACCCTCTAACAGCAGTGGACCAGGATTCACCCCCCAAAAAAGAGAACTAGGGTCCACCATCCAACACCAGTGGACTACGATCCACCATCCAATACCAGTTGACTAGGGTCCACTCTCCAACACCAGTGGACTAGGGTCCACCCTCCAACACCAGAGGACTAGGGTCCATTCTCCAAAAGGAATAGGATCCACCCTCCAATACCAGTGGACTTGGATCCACCCTTCAAAGCCAAGGGACAAAAGTCCCTCCTCCATCACCAGTGGACTAGCGTCCAACCTACAACACCAGTGGACTAGGGTTCATCCTTCAACACCTAGTTACCACCCTCCAACAACCGTGGACTAAGGTTCATCCTCCAACACCAGCGGACTAGGGTCCATCCTCTAACACCAGTGGACTGTTGTCCACGGTCGGACAGCTGTTGACTTGGGTCCACGCTCGCACAGGTGTGGACCTGGGTTCACGCTCGGGCAGCCGTGGATTTGGGTACACGCTCGCAAAGCTGTGGACTTGGGTCCACGCTCGGACAGCTGTAGACTTGGGTCCACTCTCGGACAGCATTCGACTAAGGTCCACCCTCCAACACCAGTGGATTAGGATGCACCCTCCAAAACCTGTGGATTAGGGTCCACCCTCCAACATAAAGGGACTAGGATCCACCCTCCAAAAAAAGTGGACTAGGATCCACCATGCAACACCAGTGGACTATGATCCACCCTCCAACACCAGTAGACTAAGGTCCATCATCCAACACCAGTGGACTAGGGTCCACCCTACAAAAAAGTGAACTAGGATCCACCCTCCAAAACCTGTGGACTAGGGTCCACCCTCCAACATAAGGGGACAAGGGTCCATCCTCCAACACCAGTGGACTAGGATCCACCCTCCAAAACCAGTGGACTAGTCCATCCTCCAACACCAGTGGACTAGAGTCAACCCTCCAAAGTGGACTAGGATCCACCCTCCAACACCAGTGGACTAAGGTCCATCCTCAAACACCAGTGGACTAGGGTCCACTCTCCAAAACAAGTGGACTAGGATCCACCCTCCAACACCAGTGGACTAAGGTCCATCCTCAAACACCAGTGGACTAAGGTCCATCCTCACACACCAGTGGACTAAGGTCCATCCTCACACACCAGTGGACAAGGGTCCACCCTCCAACAGCAGTGGACTAGGATCCTCCCTCCAAAACCTGTGTAGTAGGGTCCACCCTCCAACACCAGTGGACCAGAGTCCACCCTCCAACACCAGTGGACCAGGATCCACCCTCCAAAAAAAGTGGACTAGGGTCCACCATCCAACACCAGTGGACCAGGATCCACCCTCCAAAAAAAGTAGACTAGGGTCCACCATCCAACACCAGTGGACTAGGGTCCACCCTCCAACACCAGTGAACTAGGATCAACCCTCCAATACCAGTGGACTAGGGTCCACTCTCCAACACCAGTGGACTAGGGTCCATCTTCTAACACTAGTGGACTAATTTCCTCCCTCCAACACCAGTGGAGTAGGTTCCATCCTCCAACACCAGTGGACTTGGATCCACCCTTCAAAACCAAGGGACTAGTGTCCATCCTCCAACACCAGTGGACTGTTGTCCACGCTCAGACAGACAGCTATGGACTTGGGTCCACGCTCGGAAAGCTGTGGGCTTGGGTCAACGCTAGGACAGCTGTGGACTTGGGTCCACGCTCGGAAAACTGTGGACTTGGGCCCACTCTCGGACAGCCGAGAATTTGAGTCCACGACCGAACAGCTATGGACTTGGGTCCTCGCTACGATAGCTACGGACTTGCGCCCTCGCTAGGACAGCTGTGGACTTGGGCCCCCGCTAGGATAGCTGTGGACTCAGATCCACGCTCGGAGAGCCGTAGATTTGGGTCCACGCTCGGACACCTGTGGACTTGGGTCCACTCTCGGACAGCCCTGGATTTGGGTCCACGCTCGTAAAGCTGTGGACTTGGGTCCACGCTCGGACAGCTGTGGACTTGGGTCCACGCTCGGACAGCTGTGGACTTGGGTCCACGCTCGGACAGCTGTGGACTTGGGTCCACGCTCGGACAGCAGTGGACTTGGGTCCACGCTCGGACAGCAGTGGACTTGGGTCCACGCTCGGAAAACTGTGGACTTGGGTCCACTCTCGGACAGCCGTGGATTTGGGTCAACGCTCTAACAGTTATGGACTTGGGTCCTCGCTAGAATAGCTATGGACTTGCGCCCTCGCTAGGATAGCTGAGGACTTGCGTCCTCGCTAGGATAGCTTTGGACTTGCGCCCTTGCTAGGATAGCTGTGGACCTGGGCCCCCGCTAGGATAGCTGTGGACTCAGGTCCACGCTCGGACAGCCGTGGATTTGGGTCCACGCTCGGAAAGCTGTGGACTTGGGTCCACGCTCGGACAGCTGTGGATTTAGGTCCACGCTCGGACAGCTGTGGACTTGGGTCTACGACAGAACAGCTATGGACTTGCGCCCTCGCTATGATAGCTACGGACTTGCGCCCTCGCTGGGACAGCTTTGGACTGTGCGCCCTCGCTAGGACAGCTTTGGACTGTGCGCCCTCGCTAGGACAGCTTTGGACTTGCGCCCTCGCTAGGATAGCTTTGGACACAGGTCCACACCCGGACAGCCGTGGATTTGTGTCAACGCTCGGACAGCCGTGGACTTGGGTCCACGCTCGGACAGCTGTGGACTTGGGTCCACTCCCGGACAGCCGTGGACTTGGGTCCACGCTCGGACAGCCGTGGACTTGGGTCCACGCTCGGACAGCCGTGGACTTGGGTCCACGCTCGGACAGCCGTGGACTTGGGTCCACGCTCGGACAGCCGTGGACTTGGGTCCACGCTCGGACAGCCGTGGACTTGGGTCCACGCTCGGACAGCCGTGGACTTGGGTCCACGCTCGGACAGCTGTGGACTTGGGTCCACGCTCGGACAGCTGTGGACTTGGGTCCACGCTCGGACAGCTGTGGACTTGGGTCCACGCTCGGACAGCTGTGGACTTGGGTCCACGCTCGGACAGCTGTGGACTTGGGTCCACGCTCGGACAGCTGTGGACTTGGGTCCACGCTCGGACAGCTGTGGACTTGGGTCCACGCTCGGACAGCTGTGGACTTGGGTCCACGCTCGGACAGCTGTGGACTTGGGTCCACGCTCGGACAGCTGTGGACTTGGGTCCACGCTCGGACAGCTGTGGACTTGGGTCCACGCTCGGACAGCTGTGGACTTGGGTCCACGCTCGGACAGCTGTGGACTTGGGTCCACGCTCGGACAGCTGTGGACTTGGGTCCACGCTCGGACAGCTGTGGACTTGGGTCCACGCTCGGACAGCTGTGGACTTGGGTCCACGCTCGGACAGCTGTGGACTTGGGTCCACGCTCGGACAGCTGTGGACTTGGGTCCACGCTCGGACAGCTGTGGACTTGGGTCCACGCTCGGACAGCTGTGGACTTGGGTCCACGCTCGGACAGCTGTGGACTTGGGTCCACGCTCGGACAGCTGTGGACTTGGGTCCACGCTCGGACAGCTGTGGACTTGGGTCCACGCTCGGACAGCTGTGGACTTGGGTCCACGCTCGGACAGCTGTGGACTTGGGTCCACGCTCGGATAGCTGTGGACTAGGGTCCATTCTCCAACACGAGTGGACTATGATCCATCGTCCAACACCAGTAGACTAGGGTCCATCCTCCAACACAAGTGGACTAGGGTCCATCCCCCAACACCAGTGGACTAGGGTCCACCCTACATCAGTACAATATGGTCCATCCACCAAAACAAGTGGACTAGGGTCCACCCTCCAACACCAGTGGACTAATATGTACCCTCAAACACCAGTGGACTAGGATGCACCCTCCAAAACCTGTGGACTAGGGTCCACCCTCCAACATAAGGGGAATAGGATCCACCCTCCAAAAAAAGTGGACTAGGATCCACCCTGCAACACCAGTGAACCATGATCCACCCTCCAACACCAGTGGACTAGGGTCCACCCTCCTAAAAGTGGACTAGGATCCACCCTACAAGCCTATGCACTAGGGTCCACCCTCCAACATAAGGGGAGAAGGGTCCATCCTCCAACACCAGTGGACTAGGATCCACCCTCCAAAACCAGTGGCCTAGGATCCACCCTCCAAAACCAGTGGCCTAGAGTCCATCCTCCAACACCAGTGGACTAGGATCCACCCTCCAAAAAAAGTGGACTAGGATCCACCCTCCATCACCACTGGACAAGGATCCACACTCCAACACCAGTGGACTAGGATCCACCCTCCAAAACCAGTGGCCTAGAGTCCATCCTCCAACACCAGTGGACTAGGATCCACCCTCCAAAAAAAGTGGACTAGGATCCACCCTCTAACAGCAGTGGACCAGGATTCACCCCCCAAAAAAGAGAACTAGGGTCCACCATCCAACACCAGTGGACTACAATCCACCATCCAATACCAGTTGACTAGGGTCCACTCTCCAACACCAGTGGACTGGGGTCCATCCTCCAACAGGAATAGGATCCACCCTCCAATACCAGTGGACTTGGATCCACCCTTCAAAGCCAAGGGACAAAAGTCCCTCCTCCAACACCAGTGGAATAGAGTCCAACCTCCAACTCCAGTGGACTATGATCCACCATCCAACATCAGTGGACTAATTTCCACACACCAACACGAGTGAACTAGGGTCTATCCTCCAACACTAGAGCACTAAGATTCACCATCCAGGACCAATGGACTAGCGTCCAACCTACAACACCAGTGGACTAGGGTTCATCCTTCAACACCTAGTTACCATCCTCCAACAACCGTGGACTAAGGTTCATCCTCCAACACCAGTGGACTAGGGACCATCCTCTAACACCAGTGGACTGTTGTCCACGGTCGGACAGCTGTTGACTTGGGTCCACGCTCGGACAGCTGTAGACTTGGGTCCACCCTCGGACAGCATTCGACTAAGGTCCACCCTCCAACACCAGTGGATTAGGATGCACCCTCCAACACCAGTGGACTAGGGTCCACCCTCCAAAAAAGTGAACTAGGATCCACCCTCCAAAACCTGTGGACTAGGGTCCACCCTCCAACATAAGGGGACAAGGGTCCATCCTCCAACACCAGTGGACTAGGATCCACCCTCCAAAACCAGTGGACTAGTCCATCCTCCAACACCAGTGGACTAGAGTCAACCCTCCAAAGTGGACTAGGATCCACCCTCCAAAACCAGTGGACTAGTCCATCCTCCAACACCAGTGGACTAGGGTCCACTCTCCAAAACAAGTGTACTAGGATCCACCCTCCAGCACCAGTCGACTAAGGTCCATCCTCAAACACCAGTGGACTAAGGTCCATCCTCACACACCAGTGGACTAAGGTCCATCCTCACACACCAGTGGACTAAGGTCCATCCTCACACACCAGTGGACTAAGGTCCATCCTCACACACCAGTGGACTAGGGTCCACCCTCCAACAGCAGTGGACTAGGATCCTCCCTCCAAAACCTGTGGAGTAGGGTCCACCCTCCAACACCAGTGGACCAGAGTCCATCCTCCAACACCAGTGAAATAGGATCCACACTCCAAAAAAGTGGACTAGGGTCCACCATCCAACAACAGTGGACTAGGATCCACCCTCCAATACGTGGACTAGGGTTCACTCTCCAACACCAGTGGACTAGGGTCCACTCTCCAACACCAGTGGACTAGGGTCCACCCTCCAACACCAGTGGACTAGGGTCCACCCTCCAACACCAGTGGACTAGGATCAACCCTCCAATACCAGTGGACTAGGGTCCATCTTCTAACACTAGTGGACTAATTTCCTCCCTCCAACACCAGTGGAGTAGGTTCCATCCTCCAACACCAGTGGACTTGGATCCACACTTCAAAACCAAGGGACTAGTGTCTATCCTCCAACACCAGTGGACTGTTGTCCACGCTCAGACAGACAGCTATGGACTTGGGTCCACGCTCGGAAAGCTGAGGGCTTGGGTCATCGCTAGGACAGCTGTGGACTTGGGTCCACGCTCGGACAGCTGTGGACTTGGGTCCACGCTCGGACAGCAGTGGACTTGGGTCCACGCTCGGAAAACTGTGGACTTGGGTCCACTCTCGAACAGCCGTGGATTTGGGTCCACGCTCGAACAGTTATGGACTTGGGTCCTCGCTAGAATAGCTATGGACTTGCGCCCTCGCTAGGATAGCTGAGGACTTGCGTCCTCGCTAGGATAGCTTTGGACTTGCGCCCTCGCTAGGATAGCTGTGGACCTGGGCCCCCGCTAGAATAGCTGTGGACTCAGGTCCACGCTCGGACAGCCGAAGATTTGGGTCCACGCTCGGACAGCTGTGGACTTGGGTCCACGATCGGACAGCAGTGGACTTGGGTCCACGCTCGGAAAGCTGTGGATTTAGGTCCACGCTCGGACAGCTGTGGAATTGGGTCCAGGACAGAACAGCTATGGACTTGCGCCCTCGCTGATAGCTACGGACTTGCGCCCTCGCTAGGACAGCTTTGGACTGTGCGCCCTCGCTAGGATAGCTTTGGACTTGCGCCCTCGCTAGGATAGCTTTGAACTTGCGCCCTCCCTAGGATAGCTGTGGACTTGGGCCCTCGCTAGGATAGCTGTGGACATAGGTCCACACCCGGACAGCCGTGGATTTCTGTCAACCCTCGGACAGCTGTGGACTTGGGTCCACGCTCGGAAATCTGTGGACTTGGGTCCACTCCCGGACAGCCGTGGATTTGGGTCCACGCTCGGACAGCTGTGGACTTGGGTCCACGCTCGGACAGCTGTGGACTTGGGTCCACGCTCGGACAGCTGTGGACTTGGGTCCACGCTCGGACAGCTGTGGACTTGGGTCCACGCTCGGACAGCTGTGGACTTGGGTCCACGCTCGGACAGCTGTGGACTTGGGTCCATTCTCCAACACGAGTGAACTATGGTCCATCGTCCAACACCAGTACACTAGGGTCCATCCTCCAACACCAGTGGACTAGGGTCCACCCTACATCAGTAGACTATGGTCCATCCACCAAAACAAGTGGACTAGGGTCCACCCTCCAACACCAGTGAACTAATATGCACCCTCCAACACCAGTGGACTAGGGTCCACCCTCCTAAAAAAGTGGACTAGGATCCACCCTCCAAGCCTATGCACTAGGGTCCACCCTCCAAAAAAGTGGACTAGGATCCACCCTGCAACACCATTGGACTAAGGTCCATCCTCAAACACCAATGGACAAAGGTCCATCTTCAAACACCAGTGGACTAGAGTCCAACCTCCAACTCCAGTGGACTATGATCCACCATCCAACATCAGTGGACTAATTTCCACCCTCCAACACGAGTGAACTAGGGTCCATCCTCCAACACTAGAGCACTAAGATTCACCATCCAAGACCAATGGACTAGCGTCCAACCTACAACACCAGTGGACTAGGGTTCATCCTTCAACACCAGTGGACTAGGGTCCATCCTCTAACACCAGTGGACTGTTGTCCACGGTCGGACAGCTGTTGACTTGGGTCCACGCTCGCACAGGTGTGGACTTGGGTTCACGCTCGGGCAGCCGTGGATTTGGGTACACGCTCGGAAAGCTGTGGACTTGGGTCCACTCTCGGACAGCCGTGGATTTGGGTCCACGACCGAACAGGTATGGACTTGCGCCCTCGCTAGGATAGCTGCGCACTTGTGCCCTCGCTAGGACAGCTTTGGACTTGCGCCCTCGTTAGGATAGCTTTGGACTTGCACCCTCGCTAGGATAGCTGTGGACTTGGGCCCTCGCTAGGATAGCTGTGGACTTAGGTCCACGCTCGGAATGCTGTGGACTTGGGTCCAAGCTCGGACAGCTGTGGACTTGGGTCCACGACCGAACAGCTATGGACTTGCGCCCTCGCTAGAATAGCTACGCACTTGCGCCCTCGCTAGGACGGCATTGGACTTGCACCCTCGCTAGGATAGCTTTGAACTTGCGCCCTCGCTAAGATAGCTTTGGACTTGGGCCCTCGCTAGGATAGCTGTGGACTTAGGTCCACACTCGGACAGCCGTGGACTTGGGTCCACTCTCGGACAGCCGTGGATTTGGGTACACGCTCGGAAAGCTGTGGACTTGGGTCCACTCTCGGACAGCCGTGGATTTGGGTCAACGACCGAACAGCTATGGACTTGCGCCCTCGCTAGGATAGCTTTGGACTTGCGCCCTCGCTAGGATAGCTGTAGACTTGGGCCCTCGCTAGGATAGCTGTGGACTTAGGTCCACGCACGGACAGCCGTAGATTTTGGTCCACGCTCGGACACCTGTGGACTTGGATCCACGCTCGGAAACCTGAGGACTTGGGTCCACAACCGAACAGCTATAGACTTGCGCCCTAGCTAGGATATCTACAGACTTGCGCCCTAGCTAGGATATCTACAGACTTGCGCCCTCGCTAGGACAGCTGTGGACTTGGGCCCTCGCTAGGATAGCTGTGGACTTAGGTCCACGCTCGGACAGCCGTGGATTTGGATCCACGCTCGGACAACTGTGGACTTGGGTCCACGCTCGGACAGCTGTGGACTAGTTTCCATCCTCCAACACCAGTGGACTAGGGTCCATCCTCCAACACCAATAGACTAGGGTCAATCCTCCGACACCACTAGACTAGGTTCCACCCTCCAACACCATTGGACTAGGTTCCACCCTCCAAAAAAGGACAAGGGTCCATCCTCCAACACCAGTGGACTAGGATCCACCCTCAAAAACGTGTGGACTAGGGTCCACTCTCCATAAGAGGACTAGGGTCCATCCTCCAACACCAGTGGACTAGGATCCACCCTTCAAAACCAGTGGACTAGGGTCCATTCTCCAGAATGGAACTAGGATAAACCCCCCAAAACCAGCGGACTAGGATCCACCCTCCAAAACCAGTGGACTAGGGTCCATTCTCCAGAAGGGAACTAGGATAAACCCCCCAAAGCCAGTGGACTAGGGTCCACCCTCCAAAGAAAGTGGACTAGGATCCACCCTCCAACACCAGTGGACTAAGATCCATCCTCCAACACCAGTGGACTAGGGTCCACCCTCCAACAGCAGTAGACTAGGTTCCACCCTCCAAAACCTGTAGACTAGGGTCCGCCCTCCAACATAAGGGGACTAGGGTCCACTCTCTACCAGTGGACTAATGTCCACCCGCAAAACCAGTGGACTAGGGTCCATCCTCCAACACCAGTGGACTAGTTTCCACCCTCCAACATTAGTGGACTAATTTCCACCCTCCAACATTAGTGGACTAATTTCCACCATCCAACACCAGTGAATTAGGATCCACCCTCCAACACCAGTGGACTAATTTCCACCGTCGAACACGCGTGAACTACGGTCCATCCTCCAACACCAGTGGACTAGGACCCATTCTCGAACACCTGTGGACTAGGGTCCATCCTCCAACACCAATAGACTAGGGTCCATCCTCCAACACCAGTGGACTAGTGTCCATCCTCCGACACCACAAGACTAGGTTCCATCCTCCAACACCATTGGACTAGGTTCCACCCTCCAAACAAGGACAAGGGTCCATCCTCCAACACCAGTGGACTAGGTTCCACCCTCCAACGCCAGTGGACTAGGATCCACCCTCAAAAACGTGTGGACTAGAGTCCACTCTCCATAAGAGGACTAGGGTCAATCGTCCAACACCAGTGGACTAGGATCCACCCTCCAACAGCAGTTGACTAGGATCCACCCTCCAAAACCAGTCTATTAGGGTCTATTCTCAAGAAGGGAACTAGGACAAACCCCCCAAAACCAGTGGACTAGGGTCCACCCTCCAACACCAGTGGACTAGGTTCCACCCTCCAAAACCAGTGGACTAGGGCCCATTCTCCAGAAGGGAACTAGGATAAACCCCCCAAAACCAGTGGACTAGGATCCACCCTCCCAAACCTGTGGACTAGGGTCCACCCTTCAGCACCAGTGGACCAGGGCCACTATCCAACACCAGTGGACTAGGGTCCATCCTCCAACACCAGTGGACTAGGTTCCACCCTCCAACACCAGTGAATTAGGATCCACCCTCCAAAACCAGTCGACTAGTTTCCACCATCCAACACCTGTGGACTAATTTCCACCCTTCAACACTAGTGGACTAATTTCCACCGTCCAACACGAGTGAACTAGGGTCCATCCTCCAACACCAGTGGACTAGGGTTCATCCTCCAACACCAGTGGACTGTTGTCCACGCTCGGACAGCTGAGGACTTGGGTCAACCCTCGGACAGCTGAGGACTTGGGTCAACCCTCGGACAGCTGAGGACTTGGGTCAACCCTCGGGCAGGCGTGGATTTGGGTCCACGACCGAACAGCTATGGACTTGCGCCCTCGCTAGGATAGCTTTGGACTTGCGCCCTCGCAAGGATAGCATTGGACTTGCGCCTTCGCTAGGATAGCTTTGGACTGGCGCTCTCGCTATGATAGCTGTGGACTTGGGCCCTCCCTAGGATAGCTTTGGACTTGGGTTCACGCTCGGACAGCCGTGGATTTGGGTCTACGCTCGGACAGCTGTGGACTTGGGTCCACGCTCGGACAGCTGTGGACGTGGGTCCACGCTCGGACAGCTGTGGACGTGGGTCCACGCTCGGACAGCTGTGAACTTGGGTCTACTCTCGGACAGCCGTGGATTTGGGTCCACGACCGAACAGCTATGGACTTGCGCCCTCGCTAGGATAGCTTTGGACTTGCGCCCTGGCTAGGACAGCTTTGGACTTGCGCCCTGGCTAGGATAGCTGTGGACTTGCGCCCTCGCTAGGATAGCTTTGGACTTGCGCCCTCGCTAGGATAGCTTTGGGCTTGCGCCCTCGCTAGGATAGCTGTGGACTTGCGCCCTCGCTAGGATAGCTGTGGAATTAGGTCCACGCTCGGACAGCCGTATATTTGGGTCCACGCTCGGACACCTGTGGACTTCGGTCCACGATCGGAAAGCTGTGGACTTGGGTCCACGCTCGGACAGCTATGGACTTGGGTCCAATTTCGGACTGCCGTGGATTTGGGTCCACGACCGAACAGGTAAGGACTTGCGCCCTCGTTAGGACAGCTTTGGACTTGCACCCTCGCTAGGATAGCTGAGGATTTGCGCCCTCGTTAGGATAGCTTTGGACTTGCACCCTCGCTAGGATAGCTGAGGATTTGCGCCCTCGTTAGGATAGCTTTGGAGATAGGTCCACACTCGGACAGCCTTGGATTTGGGTCCACGCTCGGACAGCTGTGGACTTGGGTCCACGTTCGGACAGCTGTGGATTTGGGTCAACGCTCGGGCAGCTGTGGACTTGCGCCCTCGCTAGGATAGCTTTGGACTTGCGCCCTCGCTAGGATAGCTTTGGACTTGCGCCCTCGCTAGGACAGCTTTTTACTTGCGCCCTCGCTAGGATAGCTGTGGACTTGCGCCCTCGCTAGGGTAGCTGTGGACTTGCGCCCTCGCTAGGGTAGCTGTGGAATTAGGTCCACGCTCGATCAGCCGTAGATTTGGGTCCACGCTCGAACACCTGTGGTCTTGGGTCCACGATCGGACAGCTGGGGATTTGGGTCCACGCTCGGACAGCTGTGGACTTGGGTCCACGACCAAACAGCTATGGACTTGCGCCCTCGCTAGGATAGCTACGGACTTGCGCCCTCGCTAGGATAGATTTGGACTAGCGCCCTCGCTAGGATAGCCGTGGACCTGGGTCCTCGCTAAGATAGCTGTGGTCTTAGGTCCACACTCGAACAGCCGTGGATTTGGGTCCACGCTCGGACAGCTGTGGACTTGGGCCCACGCTCGGACAGCTGTGGGCTTGGGCCCACGCTCGGACAGCCATGGATTTGGGTCCATCCTCCAACACGAGTGGACTAGGGTCCATCCTCCAACACCAGTGGACTAGGTTCCACCCTCAAAAACCTGTGGACTAGGATCCACACTCAAAAACCTGTGGACTAGGATCCACACTCCAACACCAGTGGACTAGGATCCACACTCCAACACCAGTGGACTAGGATCCACACTCCAACACCAGTGGACTAGGGCCCACCCTCCAACACCAGTGGACTAGGGTCCACCCTCCAACACCAGTAGACTAGGGTACATCCACCAAAACAAGTAGACTAGGGTCCACCCTCCAACACCAGTGGACTAGGGACCACCCTCCAACAGCAGTGGACTAGGATCCACCCTCCAAAACCTGTGGACTAGGGTCCACCATCCAACATAAGGGGACAAGGGTCCATCCTCCAACACCGGTGGAACACCTAGAAAGGAACGATCTCATCAACAGCAGCCAACATGGTTTCAGGGACGGGAAATCCTGTGTCACAAACCTACTGGAGTTCTATGACATGGTGACAGCCGTAAGACAAGAGAGAGAGGGGTGGGTGGATTGCATTTTCTTGGACTGCAAGAAGGCGTTTAACACAGTTCCACACAAGAGATTGGTGCAAAAACTGGAGGACCAAGCAGGAATAACAGGGAAGGCACTACAATGGATCAGGGAATACTTGTCAGGAAGACAGCAGCGAGTCACGGTACGTGGCGAGGTGTCAGAGTGGGCACCTGTGACCAGCGGGGTCCCGCAGGGGTCAGTCCTAGGACCAGTGCTGTTTCTGGTATTTGTGAACGACATGACGGAAGGAATAGACTCTGAGGTGTCCCTGTTTGCAGATGACGTGAAGTTGATGAGAAGAATTCACTCGATCGAAGACCAGGCAGAACTACAAAGGGATCTGGACAGGCTGCAGACCTGGTCCAGCAATTGGCTCCTGGAGTTCAATCCCACCAAGTGCAAAGTCATGAAGATTGGGGAAGGGCAAAGAAGGCTGCAGACTGAGTACAGTCTAGGGGGTCAGAGACTACAAACCTCACTCAAGGAAAAAGATCTTGGGGTGAGTATAACACCAGGCACATCTCCTGAAGCGCACATCAACCAAATAACTGCTGCAGCATATGGGCGCCTAGCAAACCTCAGAACAGCATTCCAACATCTTAATAAGGAATCATTCAGGACCCTGTACACCGTGTACGTTAGGCCCATATTGGAGTATGCGGCACCAGTTTGGAACCCACACCTAGCCAAGCACGTGAAGAAACTAGAGAAAGTGCAAAGGTTTGCAACAAGACTAGTCCCAGAGCTAAGAGGTATGTCCTACGAGGAGAGGTTAAGGGAAATCAACCTGACGACACTGGAGGACAGGAGAGATAGGGGGGACATGATAACGACATACAAAATACTGAGAGAAATTGACAAGGTGGACAAAGACAGGATGTTCCAGAGATTGGACACAGTAACAAGGGGACACAGTTGGAAGCTGAAGACACAGATGAATCACAGGGATGTTAGGAAGTATTTCTTCAGCCACAGAGTAGTCAGTAAGTGGAATAGTTTGGGAAGCGATGTAGTGGAGGCAGGATCCATACATAGCTTTAAGCAGAGGTATGATAAAGCTCACGGCTCAGGGAGAGTGACCTAGTAGCGATCAGTGAAGAGGCGGGGCCAGGAGCTCAGACTCGACCCCCGCAACCTCAACTAGGTGAGTACTAGGATCCACCCTCGAACACCACTGCACTAGGGTCCATCCTCCAACACCAGTGGACTAAGGTCCACCCTCCAAAACCAGTTGTGGAGAAATTTTCTCCAGGAGGGGGGTATCAGCCCCCTTCAGCCCTGAGGGGCCCAGACCTCTCAGAAGGGGGAAGCGTCTTGTTTACTGCTACAGTAATTGATCACAGATGCCGTACGAGTATGCGACCTGTGGTCAACCGACCATTGCTCCTTGCAGTCCAGTGTTGCAGAGTGTATTTTAATAAGACACAGTACATCTCTTACTTTAGCAGGACAATTAAGGAAAATCCTGCTCCCACTTTATTACCATAGTAAAGATAGTGGACATTGATGTCTATGCTTAAAACAGCAAGAATCAAACCTTCTGCTTTGCTTCATCGAGGAAGTGGCAAGGAAGCAAAAAGTACTAGGTCAGCATTTTCTTTGTGCTAGGGGAGTGACGGCATGGGGCGCTGTGGCGTCTTCAGATTACTTTTGACTCTACTGAGAGTGACACTGACGCCAGGATAACCAACAAAGAACAACGATCTTTGCGCTAAGTGTGAACAGTCTCACAAAACACAATAAACACTTAAGAGAAGTGTGATCAGCTTCTCTTGTGATAAGATTGTGAACAATAAAGATAAATTTTGTGGAACATAGTGTACCAGTGTGCATTTCCTAGACAATGGAAGACGTGGACATCCAAGGACACTTCAGCTTCTATCAAGTCACCGATACCTGTCGAAGGTGTGAAGAACACCATAGCTCACGTTACAAGAACAAGGTATGTTACGAATTTCTTGTGGTACGGGGGGACTGCGCAGTTCTTGAGTCGCAAGGAGTTTGCAATCAGCCTATAGTCGGCAGTAAGGTGTGGAGTTTTGAGTCCAAACAAGTAAGTTGTCAGCCATCAGTGAATGAAATATGCTGACATAACACCCCCTAGGGGTAATTTATAATCTTACAAATTATAAATCTTTACAGCCCGTTGAAAGATGGTTCCAACAGCTCGACAGCTTCTATTATTATTATTATAATCAAAAAGAAGCGCTAAGCCACAAGGTCGACAGCTTCTAGACCTCGTCTGCAGGGGCGGCTGTGTAGACGATTTGCTGTCTTTTATCAGCTAAGTGTTCACTATATTTATATTTATAAATATCTTAGCTGGTAAAGCCATTTCTCAACACCAGTGGACTAGGGTCCAACCTCCAACACCAGTGGACTAGGGTCCACCCTCCAAAACCAGTGGACTAGGGTCCACCCTCCATCACCAGTGGACTAGGATCCACCCTCCAAAACCTGTGGACTAGGGTCCACCCTTCAACACTAGCGGACGAAGGTCCACCCTCCAACACCAGTGGACTAGGATCCACCCTCCAAAACCAGTGGAGTAGAGTTCATCCTCCAACACTAGTGGGCTAGAGTTCATCCAACACCAGTGGACTAGGGTCCATTCTCTACAAGGGAACAAGGATAAACCCCCCAAAACCAGTGGACTAGGGTCCATCCTCTTACACCAGTGGACTAGGGTCCACTCTGCAACACCAGTGGACTAGGATCCACCCTCCAACACCAGTGGACTAGGGTCCACCCTCCAACAGCAGTTCACTAGGATCCACCCTCCAAAACCTGTGGACTAGAGTCCATCCTCCAACACCAGTGGACTAGGATCCACCCTCCAACACCAGTGGACTAAGGTCCATCCTCAAATAACAGTGGACTAGGGTCCACCCTCCAACAGCAGTTGACTAGGATCCACCCTCAAAAACCTGTGGACTAGGGTCCACCCTCCAACATAAAGGGACTAGGGTCCATCCTCCAACACCAGTAGACTAGAATAAACCCTCCAAAAGCAGTGGACTAGAGTCCATCCTCCAAAACCAGCGGACTAGGGTCCACCGTTCAACACCAGCAGACTAGGATCCACCCTCAAAAACCAGTGGACTAGGATCCGCCCTCCAAAACCAGTTGACCAGGATCCACCATCCAAAGCCAGTGGACTAGGATCCATCCTCCAAAGCCAGTGGACTAGTATCCACCCTCCAAAACCAGTGGACTAGGATCCACCCTCCAACACCAGCGGACTAGGATCCACCTTCCAACACCAGTGGACTAGGATCCATCCTCCAAAACCAGTTGACTAGGATCCACCATTCAAAACCAGTGGACTAGATTCCATCCTCCAACACCAGTGGACTAGGATCCACCATTCAAAACCATTGGACTAGTATCCGCCCTCCAACACCAGTGGAGTATACTCCACCCTCCAACACCAGTGGACTAGGGTCTGCCCACCAACACCAGTGGACTAGGATCCACCCTCCAACACCAGTGGACTAGGATCCACCCTCCAACACCAGTGGACTAGGATCCACCCTCCAACACCAGTGGACTAGGATCCATCCTCCAACACCAGTGGACCAGTATCCACCCTCCAAAACCAGTGGACTAGGATCCATCCTCCAACACCAGTGGACTAGTATCCACTCTCCAAAACCAGTGGACTAGGCTCCACCCTCCAACACCAGTGGAGTAGGATCCACATTTAAAAACCAGTGGACTAGGATCCACCTTCCAACACCAGTGGACTAGGATCCACCCTCCAACACCATTGGACTAGGGTCCACCCTCCAACACCAGTGGACTAAAGTTCATCCAACACCAGTGGACTAGGATCCACCCTCCAAAACCAGTGGACTAGAGTCCATCCTCCAACACCAGTGGACTAAAGTTCATATAACACCAGTGGACTAGGGTCCACCCTCCAACAGCAGTTGACTAGGATCCACTCTCCAACACCAGTGGATTAGGGTCTATTCTCCACAAAGGAACTAGGATAAACCCCCCAAAACCAGTGGATTAGGGTCCATCCTCCAACAGCAGTTGACTAGGATCCACTCTCCAACACCAGTGGATTAGGGTCTATTCTCCACAAAGGAACTAGGATAAACCCCCCAAAACCAGTGGATTAGGGTCTATTCTCCACAAAGGAACTAGGATAAACCCCCCAAAACCAGTGGACTAGGGTCCATCCTCCAACAGCAGTTGACTAGGATCCACTCTCCAACACCAGTGGATTAGGGTCTATTCTCCACAAAGGAACTAGGATAAACCCCCCAAAACCAGTGGATTAGGGTCTATTCTCCACAAAGGAACTAGGATAAACCCCCCAAAACCAGTGGACTAGGGTCCATCCTCCAACACCAGTGGACTAGGATCCACCCTCCAAAACATGTGGGCTAGGATCCACCCTCCAACACCAGTGGACTAGGGTCCGCCCTCCAACACCAGTGGACCAGAGTTCATCCAACACCAGTGAACTAGGATCCATCCTCCAACACCAGTGGGCTAGGATCCACCCTTAACACCAGTGGACTAGGATGCACCCTCCAACACCAGTGGACTAGGATCCACCCTCCAAAACCAGTGGACTAGAGCCCATCCTCCAACACCAGTGGACTAGGTTCCATCCTCCAACACTAGTGAACTAGGGTCCATCGTCCAACACCAGTGGACTAGGTTCCACCCTCCAAAGCCAGTGGACTAGGGTCCATTCTCCACAAAGGAACTAGGATAAACCCCCAAAAACCAATGGACTAGGATCCACCCTCCAAAAGCAGTGGACCAGGGTCCATTCTCCACAAAGGAATTAGGATAAACCCCCAAAAATCAGTGGACTAGGATCCACCCTCCAAAACCAGTGGACTAGGGTCCACCCTCCAACAGCAGTTGACTAGGATCCACCCTCCAAAACCTATGAGCTAGGGTCCACCCTCCAACATAAGGGGACTAGGGTCCATCCTCCATCAGTAGAATAGGATAAACCCTCCAAAAGCAGTAGACTAGGATCCACCCTCCAAAACCAGTAGACTAGGATCCACCCTCCAAAACCAGTGGACTAGGATCCACCCTCCAAAATCAGTTGACTAGGCTCCACCATCCAAAACCAGTGGACTAGAGTCCATCCTCCAACACCAGTGGACTAGGATCCACCCTCCAAAACCAGTGGACAAGGATCCACCCTCCAAAACCAGCAGACTAGGATCCACCCTCCAACACCAGTGGACCAGGATCCACCCTCTAAAAGCAGTGAACTATGATTCATCCTCCAACAGCAGTGAACTAGGGTCTGCCCTCCAAAACCAGTGGACTAGGATCCACCCTCCAAACCCAGTGGCCTAGGGCCCACCCTCGAACACAAGTGGACTAGGATCCACCCTCCAAACCCAGTGGCCTAGGGCCCACCCTCAAACACCAGTGGACTAGGATCCACCCTGCAATACCAGTGGACTAGGGTCCGTCCTCCAACACCATTCCTAATTTCATAACATTCTAGCTCCATTCCTAGTTTTTTAACATACTAGGTACATTCCTAGTTTCCTTACTACATACATTTGTACTAGTTTCACAAATAAGAAAGTTCATTCCTAGTTTCACAATAGACTAGGTTCACTTCTAGTTACAAAACTAGGATACTAGGTTCACTCCGTTTCACAACTAATACACCAAGTTCACCCCAGTTACAAAACTAGCAGACTAGGTTCACACCTAGTTTTACAATAGACCATGGTCGTTCCTGGTTTCAAAACTTTAGACTAGGTTTATTACTAGTTTCAAAAGAAACATTAAATTTCTTTTATCATAGATCAGTATTCTTGGCAACTTAAGAGAAAAAAAAAATTCTACCACAAATAAAATATGATCATTGCCAGTTAAAATAATTAACATTTGATATTATCAGTCAAAAACCTCTCCTGAAAATTCACATTCAGAACTTACAAAGTGCATTCAATGATTTCACAATAATTATTTTATGACAAACTGGTATGCCTCTGTCTTTACATTATACTGCATTCCTGACTTTACATTATACTGCATTCCTGGCTTTTCAGCAAGTAACCTTGTACAAAACACTGCAAAATATTTTTGTATTCCACACAATCTTGCACTGCAGCTTAGCAACTGCAAAAATTTAATAAGCGTGTTGAACATTCCAGCCCATAAAACTGAACTCCATGAAAAAGTATCAGCATTAGATGTACGTCTTTATACAATTAGGCAACTCTTCCGCCTCATGATAGACAAGAGTATCATAGACAAGAGTATCGAGCCTTCACCACTTCCCACATTAAATATTTTAAACACAAACTGATACAATAATTTTGGAATTACCATTAAAGTTACAAGATGTACGAATTTTGAACAGGAAGCTAAACATACTAAAAATACGAGATCAGCGAATCAATTGCTCCATCATTGCATATAAAAAAAATACCTAGTTTCGGTAGCCTCATGCACCATGTACATTGAAATTACTTCTAAAATTCTGTATTTGAGTTTAAAAAAAACTCACCTGGAGTTACCTCTGTCAAGTTGCCGTTGAAATGTGTGGACACAAATTACCTGTCAAGCTGATTACCTGAGAACACATCTGTATAAAACAATCTAAGTGGGGGAAAAAAAAAAAAACACTGATTGTTGTTGTATTGAAGTGTTACAGATTGTTGGTGATTGTGGTAGTGGTGGTTACTGCAGTGTTGACTGGTGGTTTTTAAGTGTGGCAGCTGCAGCCGCAGCAAGCAGCAACAAGGCTGCTCCTATATCTTGCCGTCCCCTGGGCCTATCCGAACTCCAGTGATGGCCAAATTTGCAAGTACTGCTGCAACAACATGCAAGTTAACTATAGTTACATAAAAACTGACGGTGACGACAACGAAATGGACTAAATATGACAGAAGAGGGACCGGCATTCAAGTACCAGACCTGCTGCCAGACGTGAACCAGACACAAGACGTTTTCCACTAAATGAAATAACTGACCTCCATATCAACTGCACCAGTGTTTAACGGGAAGACAACATGGCAGAAATCCTGATCAACTAAATCTCCAAGGAAATGCCAGGTCTGTAGGACTTTTTTTCGTCAGTGCCAAACGAGGGAAAGATTTGAGCCTTTAAACATGGCTGACCGGCATTCAAACAGCAGCTACTGCCAGACGTACAACTAGCGAAGTGAAATTCTCATCTTTACTGACGTTCATCTGTTGACAGTAGCATCATATCTGTACCACCATCATATCACCTGTACCAGTGCTAACGAGAGGGAAACACAGGAGACATCGTCAAATCAACAGTATAAAACTCCAAGGTATAGGACGGTTATCCCTCAGTGCCAGTCGTGGGAAAGAAGTGAATAGGTAAATAGTCAAGGTTAATATTTTAGCAGCTGACCTATATTCAGCTGACCAGTGTACAGTGAGAGAATCATAGCAGAAAAAGCCAAATATATCTATAAACTCAAGGAAAGTCAGGTGGTGTTACTCCCCTCAGTGTTTTAAAAATGGCTGAGTCAGCAAAACAGGTCAGGAGACAACAACACGACACAACCCCCGATAAATGGAATTGAGGGGGATTTGGAAGGATAAAACCACTGATTAAACCTTTCTGGTCTACCAGAATGGAAAGGAGTTAGAAGTTAATTGGTGAAGCCAGACTGTGAAGTGAGGTGGGTAGGGGAGGGTGAATAAGGGGTTAAATGTAAGGGTGTTGTGAAGTTAAGGGAAAAGTGAGCAGTGAAGAGGGTTTTGAAGAGGAAATTTTACTAGTAATTCAGTGTAATTAAAGCAGATACTAAGTGTACTAGGGACTGGAAAAGAGAAATAAATTTTATTGTATATGAGTAAAAGAGCGAAGAGTGAAAATGGCAGGCATTAGAGGGGTACAGGCTGCCATAATTATATTTATATTTCTTCTTCAATTCCATGAAGAAATCAGTCATGGGGGTTGGAAAAGGTGAATGGAGTAACAGCGCCCTGGACAGTAAAAGCCCAACAGTTGCCATCCTACCAGAAAAGTAAACCTCACTATCGCCGCAAGGTATGGCAACACCGCATACCCAAACAAAAACAATGGCACACAGCTCTTATTGTAGCGCTCTTAAGTGGTGATATCCAAATTAATCCAGGACCTCAAACTATTGCGCAGAGGCAAAACAGACAGATAAATGACGGCAATAATGACGGTCTAGTAGCTAGGGATGATAACCTTAACTCCATATGTAATGCATACATAGGTCAATGTGAGACAATACAGCCATTATCTCAAACACTACCAAACAGGTGCATACACTGTACTAAAGTACGCATGAAAAACAGAAAAGGCACCTTATGTAAAATGTGTAAGGGGTGGGTGCATGATGGATGTATGTACAATTATAGCAACGGTGCCAGAATTCATTTTGTGTGTAACAAATGCACTTTGGCACAGTTACCCTTTAGCAGTGATGACATTGATTTACCTAATTTTAATACAAATGACCCATTGCCATATATTGATGATTATGATTGTTTTATGAAAACAGGCCTTCACTTTATTCATGTCAATGCAAGATCACTTCTTCCTAAATTGGCAGAGATTAGGATTCTAGCTAACAAAATTAGGGCGGCAGTTATAACCATCTCTGAATCTTGGTTGGATGATACGGTGACTGACGACGAGGTCAAAATAGAAGGTTACAATATAAAACGCTTAGATAGGAACAGAAAGGGCGGTGGAGTATGTGCCTACATTAGAAATGACTTAGCTTACAACCCAAGACCTGATTTAAATAACAATAAACTGGAGATTCTATGGTTTGAAGTGCTGCTTCCCAAGACCAAACCCATCTTAGTAGGAACTAGTTACCGCCCTCCTACCCAGGACCAGTTCTTAGAAGACTTTTCCAGAGTCTTGTCCGGAGTTGAAAGCAATTGCGAAACAATAATACTGGGCGACTTCAATATCTGTTTTCAGCAACAGAATAACGGGCTATGCAAAAGGTATAAGCAAATTCTAGGATTAAATAGCTACACCCAACTAATTAATAAACCAACCCGGATCACACAGTTCTCAGCCACCCTAACTGACCACATACTTTGCAACCGCGCTGAGAACATTAGTCAGTCAGGTGTCATTACCACAGGTCTTAGTGATCATTTCATCATTTACTGCACCAGGAAAATCACTAGGGATAGGATAGGCCTACACAGGACAACAAAAATGAGGTCAACTAGAAACTACAGTAAAGAAACACTGGTAAATAGGCTACACAATTGTGACTGGACAGAGATAAGTTGCACGGACGTAAACGATGCCTGGGAAAAATTCAAAACAATGTTCACTACCATTCTTAATAATATTGCACCAGTTAAAGAGGTTAGGATTAAACGAAGAACTGAACCCTGGATGACTACTGAGATATTAGATATGAAATTCAGAGACCAGCTGCTAAAAAGATTTAAAGCAAACAGACAGGATATTGCAGCACTAAATGAATTCCAAAGGGTGAGGAACAGAGTACAGAGGCTTATAAAAGGAGCAAAGGCAAAGCACTATTGCTCAAAAATTGAAGAATATAAGCATAACCCCAGAAAGCTCTGGCAACAACTAAAACAGTTGGGATATAGCCATAAGCCAGTAGATAGGTCTAACATAGTACTCACTATCGATAATGAGGTATGCCACTAAACATCTAAGGTGGCAAATTGCTTTAATTCCTACTACACATCTGTTGCATCAACACTAGTAAGTAAACTACCAGCTGCATCAAATACCTTTAACACAGACTCTGATAAGTTTCAAACATACTATACCAATAAAGGGGTAACCCCAAACAGTTGTCAACTAGTAAGTGTATCTCATGACTTCATTCAAAAAGAACTAAGCAGGTTAAACCCAACTAAGAGCACAGGCCCTGATAACATCCCATCTAAGTTCCTAAAAGATGGTGCTTTTGAACTGTCAATCCCTATTGCTCACATAATAAATCTATCAATCACCACTAATACCGTACCGGAGGGGTTCAAGGAGGCCAGAGTTACTCCTATCTTCAAGAAAAATAATAGGTCTGATGTAAGCAACTATAGACCTGTTAGTATACTCAGTATAATATCTAAAATTCTGGAGAGGGCGGTGTATTCTCAAGTAGTTAAGTACCTTAATGACAACAGCATTCTCCATAGCTATCAATCGGGCTTTAGAAGATCCTACTCAACCGATACCTCCCTTATTAATCTGATGGATTACCTGAGAACTGAAATGTCAAAAGGGAACCTCATAGGTATGGTAACCTTAGACCTGCAAAAGGCCTTCGATACTGTCAACCACAATATATTATGTAATAAACTTCAATCTATCGGTATAGGTTCTGTAGACTGGTTTAAGTCCTACCTTAGCAACAGGAGACAAATAGTCAAAATCAACAAAACGGAATCAGAACCCCTGCCGATAACATGTGGAGTTCCCCAAGGTAGTATTCTGGGTCCCTTACTATTCTTATGTTATGTCAATGATATGCCTATCAGTGTCAAGTGCAAACTCCTACTGTATGCAGATGACAGTGCTCTGTTAGTGACAGGTAAAGACCCACAAGATATTGCTAATGTTTTAACACTGGAACTGGAGTCCTGCAGCAAATGGTTAGTAGACAACAAACTATCATTACACCTAGGGAAAACTGAAGCCATTCTGTTTGGAACGAAACAAACTGAGAAGGGTAAATAATTTTAATGTTCAGTGTAATGGGGAGTCCATCACTTTGGTTTCATCAGTTAAATATCTGGGAATCCCCTTTGACCCATGCATGTCAGGAGAATTGATAGGGAACAGTGTAGTAAAGAAAGCGAATGCCAGGCTGAAGTTCCTGTATAGACAAGCACAGTGTCTACCTACTGAGGCTCGCAGGACCCTATGTCTAGCCCTTATACAATGCCATATGGATTACGCTTGCTCTTCTTGGTACTCTGCCTTGACAAAAAAACTGAAAGATAGACTGCAAATCACCCAGAACAAAATCGTAAGATTCATCCTGGGGCTGGGACCAAGAGAACATGTAGGCCAGGATGAATTACAGCAGTTGGATATGCTGAATGTTGAAGACAGAGTAAAACAACTGAAGCTAAATCATGTTTATAAAATTGCTCACAGTGTCCAGAATATCTTGCTGTCAATTTTGTCAAGGTTGGGAACCGCAGCAATCATAGTACTAGGGGGAGAGAGAGCACAACTTTGTAGTACCCACAGTCAGTGGCCAGGCTTCAAACACCTTTTATTGTACAGCAATAAAGGAATGGAACAGACTACCCACAAATGTCAAGGCCAGTCATAGCTTGAACCAGTTCAAGAAGACTGCCAAAAAGTGTCTGATGAATGAAGCAACAGAAAGGGAGGGGAATGATTTTCTATTTTTTAGCTAAAATACGTGTAAATTTTACCTTATCCCTAGTAATGACCCTCGTATTGTAGTCGTAATGACCCTCGGGTAGTAGATAGTCTTAATGACCCTCGTATTGTAGATAGTCTTAATGACCCTCGTGTAGTAGATAGTCTTTTTAGTATGACAATAAGATGTTATCTTCATTATAGAATAATAAGAAAATATTATAACCTTTATATTATAATAATAAGGTAAAAGGACCCCAATGGAAATAAGTCACTCTGTCTGACTTTTTTGGGTTATCCTAGGTTCTCTACACATATGCTGCTATGTATGATAATTCTATGTAACTGTATTGTGTATACCTGAATAAATTTACTTACTTACTAATTACAGAGCAACGTAAATTTTTGAAAAAGAATATGCAACAAACATTAAACTGCATTAATACACCAATGCAAGTCAAAAAAAAATTTGAAAGCACATATAAAACATTAGGTATACATAAGGTAAATAACATTAGATGATATAAAACATTAGGTATAAAACAGAAGATAAAACATTAGAAAATGTATATACGTAATAGGATATAAAATATGAGAAAATAAATATGTAAAACATTAGGATATAAACGTAGACATAAAACATTAGAATCTATAAAACATTAAAATATTAAACAGGTATAAAACATTGTAAGATAAAACAAAAAAACATTATTAATAAGAAACATTAGGAAATATAAATATGAAACATTAGGAAATATAAATATGAAACATTAGGAAATATAAATATAAAACAGAAATATAAATATAAAACATTAGAAATATAAATATAAAACATAAAACATTATAAATCTAAAACATAAAATACATGAAACATATATATATATATATAAAACAGAAAATATAAACATTAGAATGTATAAAACATTGGGTATAAAACATTAGAAATAAAACATTAAAATATAAAACATTAGATGGTATAAAACAAAATATAAACATTAGAAGGTATAAAACAGATATAAAACATTAAAATATAAAACAGATATAAAACATTATTAGATATAAAATATTAGAAGATATAAAACATTAGGTATAAAACATTAGAAGGTATAAAACATTAGAAGGTATAAATCATTAGAAGGTATAAATCATAAGATATAAAATATTAAAAGATATAAAACATTAGAAGATATAAAACATTAGAAGATATAAAACATTAGAAGGTATAAATCATAAGATATAAAATATTAAAAGATATAAAACATTAGAAGATATAAAACATTAGAAGATATAAAACATTAGAAGATATAAAACATTAGAAGATATAAAACATTAGAAGATATAAAACATTAGAAGATATAAAACATTAGGTATAAATCATTAGAAGGTATAAATCATTAGAAGGTATAAATCATTAGAAGGTATAAATCATTAGAAGGTATAAATCATTAGAAGGTATAAATCATTAGAAGGTATAAATCATAAGATATAAAATATTAAAAGATATAAAACATTAGAAGATATAAAACATTAGAAGATATAAATCATTAGATATAAAATATTAAAAGATATAAAACATTAGAAGATATAAAACATTAGAAGATATAAATCATTAGATATAAAATATTAAAAGATATAAAACATTAGAAGATATAAAACATTAGAAGATATAAATCATTAGATATAAAATATTAAAAGATATAAAACATTAGAAGATATAAAACATTAGATATAAAACATTAGAAGATATAAAACATTAGAAGATATAAAACATTAGAAGGTATAAAACATTAGATGATATAAAACACTTGGCAGTATAAAATGGTTTAAAACAATATGGTTGGCAGCTTAAATAATTGCAAGAGGCAGTTTCATACATTAAGCAGGACAGTACTACCTAGGGTGACAGTAGCCTCAGGCTGATAGTGCCCCAGTGCTACCCAGGCTGATAGTGCCCCAGTGCTACCCAGGCTGATAGTGCCCCAGTGCTACCCAGGCTGATAGTGCCCCAGTGCTACCCAGGCTGATAGTGCCCCAGTGCTACCCAGGCTGATAGTGCCCCAGTGCTACCCAGGCTGATAGTGCCCCAGTGCTACCCAGGCTGATAGTGCCCCAGTGCTACCCAGGCTGATAATAGCCCAAGTGCTACCCAGGCTGATAATAGCCCAAGTGCTACCCAGGCTGATAATGCCCCAGTGCTACCCAGGCTGATAGCTCAAGTGCTACCCAGGCTGATAGCCCAAGTGCTACCCAGGCTGATAGCCCAAGTGCTACCCAGGCTGATAATAGCCCAAGCACTACCCAGGCTGATAGTGCCCATGCTACCCAGGCTGATAGCCCAAGTGCTACCCAGGTGTGAGCAGCACCCAGGTGTGAGCAGCACCCAGGTATGAGCAGCACCCAGGTATAAACAGCCCAGGTATGAGCAGCACCCAGGTATAAACAGCCCAGGTATGAGCAGCACCCAGGTGTAGCACCCGGGTATGTGCAGCACCCAGGGGTAGCATCCTGGTATGAGCAGCATGCAGGTATGAGCAACACTCACACACAAACATGCTCCCAAAATATAAATCTTATAAACACCAGTTTTATATAAAATAAATATAACAGAAGGTAAAGTACACAGCAAGGAATACATGAAGAAATATTAACTTACTTCATGTTAGTTGTCTTGGTTTAACTAACTACTTGCCCAAAATAAGTGTTATGAGGTTACTACTGAAATCATCCAGGGGTTGAGAAGTTCAAATATCTTGCTGAGGTTGAGAAGTTCAATTATCTTACTGGGGTTGTGAAGTTCAAATATCTTACTGGGGTTGTGAAGTTCAAATATCTTGCTGGGGATGTGAAGTTCAGATTTCTGGAATGATAAAATGCCCATTTCACTTGACTAATATGAAGCCTACCAAAAGGTAAATACTGGAAATACATAAGTAGCACAGGATTGTAGATGAATGGTTCAGAGAACCGGCACAGTTGATAAATTAGACACATGTGCAACTCTTGGGTTTACCTGGAGTTTACCTGGAGAGTGTTCCGGGGGTCAATGCCCCTGTGGCCCGGTCTGTAACCAGGCCTCCTGGTGGATCAGAGCCTGATCAACCAGGCTGTTACTGCTGGCTGCACGCAATCCAACGTACAAGCCACAGCCCGGCTGGTCAGGTACCGACTTTAGGGGGTATCTTTATTGAGGAAACGTTTTGCCACACAGTGGCTTCATCAGTCCATACAAAGAAGTAACATGAAGAACAGGAGGAGAATGAGGTAATCAGTCCCTCAACCTCGAGTCGATATGGTCAGTTCATCAATCTTGAATAGAATGCGGCATATGTGCGGAAAAGGGACTAGTAGAGGGACTAGTACCGAACTTGCACACGAAAATCACTCACTACGAAAGCAAAAGACTTGGCAGACGATGCACCATCCCCCCAATGAAAAGCAGGGGTGTCACTAGCACGTTAAGAGACCATACAATAAGTGTCAGGGGCCCGAGACTGTTCAACTGCCTCCCAGCACACATAAGGGGGATTACCAACAGACCCCTGGCAGTCTTCAAGCTGGCACTGGACAAGCACCTAAAGTCAGTTCCTGATCAGCCGGGCTGTGGCTCGTACGTTGGTTTGCGTGCAGCCAGCAGCAACAGCCTGGTTGATCAGGCGCTGATCCACCAGGAGGCCTGGTCACAGACCGGGCCGCGGGGGCGTTGACCCCCGAAACTCTCTCCAGGTAAACTCCAGGTAATAAACCGTAGGCAGGAGAGGTGCAGCAGTCGTAGGTGGTGTCACATTTGTACAATGTGGAAGTAGGTCGTGCCCAAGGGTTAGGTTGGGAAAAGGGGGGCAAAAGGTTGAAGTTCCTAAACCTGTACTCCCTGGAACGCAGGCGAGAGAGATGATTATATACACCTGGAAAATCCTAGAGGGACTAGTACCGAACTTGCACATGAAAATCACTCACAACGAAAGCTAAAGACTCGGCAGATGATGCAACATCCCCCAATGAAAAGCAGGGGTGTCACTAGCACGTTAAGAGACAATACAATAAGTGTCAGGGGCCCAGGACTGTTCAACTGCCTCCCAGCATACATAAGAGGGATTACCAATAGACCCCTGGCTGTCGTCAAGCAGGCACTGGACAAGCACCTAAAGTCGGTACCTGACCCGCTGGGCTGTGGCTCGTACGTTGGATTGCGTGCAGCCAGCAGTAACAGCCTGGTTGATCAGGCTCTGGTCCACCATGAGGCCTGGTCACAGACCGGGCTGCAGGGGCTTTGACCCCCGGAACTCTCTCCAGGTAAACGTAAACTCCAAGTAAGATTACACTGTGTGTGTGTGGGGGGGGGGGGATGGAAGGTAGTCAATTTAGGGAACTGGAGCACAGATACAATTCCATAGATCAAGAGCCCCTTACCAGCATCAAGGGGTGACACTAGAGAAGGTGTGCTGTGCCACCACAAACTAACATGCTCAATAGCCCATCAATATTCCTAACACCCTTACCATCATGATTCCTAACACCCTCACCATCATGATTCCTAACACCCTCACCATCATGATTCCTAACACCCTCACCATCATGATTCCTAACACCTTCACCATCATGACTTAATTCACCATCACTACTAAGGAGAGAATGATGATTAATGTGTTTCTTCTTTTCTGGGTCACTGTCTCAGTGGGAAACGGCCGATGTGTTAAAAAAAATACAAAATACTGTATGAATTTTGAGGAAGGAGCAGCATATTTTTTAATGGATTTTTTAACCCTTTGAGGGTCGACAGGCCCTCTCCGAAACTCGTTCTCAGGGTCGGCCAAATTTAAAAAAAAAAAAATTATTTTCTCTTATGAAAAGATAGAGAATCTTTTTCCGATCATAACGACACCAAAAGTTTGAAATTTGATAGAAAACTTACGGAATTATGCTCTCGCAAAGTTAGCGGTCTCGGCGATGTTTACGCATCGGCGATTTTGCCCACTTTGAGCCCCATTTTCGGCCAATTTCACTGTACTAGTCGACAAAAAACATGAATATTTCGCTAGAACTCCATTTTTTCTATCGAATGGGTGCAAGAAACCACCCATTTATAAATTCAACTATCCAGTACAGTGGTCAGAATTTAGCAATTTTGCCAATTTCACACAAATTTCAAAAGATGCCAATTTCCGAATAGGGTCCAGAATAAACAAGATAGACATTCCTGGCACTAAAATGACATTTCCTCTAGTCATTAGTCACGTCTCAAGGCCCCTCTTATATTCTTTTGCTTTCCACTTTGAATTTTTATTCTCACAAAAAATATAAGATTTACTGTTATGCAGACTACTGCATTAGTGTAAAAAATGGTATAAATATTATTGGTGCACTTGTGAAAGAATATTAGACTCACCAGTTGACGTGTATTGCACGCTTGGCATGATTTGTTTACTTTTGAAGTTTGGTAAAAATCGAACATTTCTGCTACTTTGAGCTCAATTTCAAGGCACCTTTCATTGTAAAACCAGTCAAAATCATCTCAATTTCTGTAATATGTCTTCCATTCTATAAAATGAGACCAAGAAAACTAGAATAGAACAATAAATACCATACGAAAATACACTGCAAAGTCGCTGATTTATTAAAAAAAAAATGGTAAAAATTTTTTTTTTCTCATTATGCAGTGTGTGCTGCAGGATTTTTTTTAGACTGTGCACACTGACCACATAGACCCATTCTTTCATATGAAGGCCAACCAGCTTTCTCCCACTAGATTTGAGGCCGCTAGAATTTAGGAGTACTAGTACGTCAAAAACCCCTACTCGTAAGACGTACTAGTACGACGAAAACCCTCAAAGGGTTAATAGCCTAATTAAAACCAAATAAGGAAAAAAAAAAGTTGCTTCAGACAACATATTTTGGATTTTAAAATGCACTGTGGAAATAAGCTAATTACAGGTCTGACATCACAAATCCGGCAATCGGTTATTCGGTTCCTTCAGTTATTCGGCACTAATTTTGGCTAGCATAATTTCAAATTTCCAGGGTCGCCACACCAACCTGCTGGTGCTGTTTGGTGGCGCTACTTGCTGCATAAGTCATTCCAATTTCTTTTTCTCCATTTATTGTTTTAACCTGCTTACTTTTAGCCCTAGCCATGGTTCCAATGAATAAAAGAAATGCTTCTCATTATGTAAAGCACCTACACAGTACATTATCCATTAAAGATAAGGTGGCTTTGAAGCCACTGTTGGTTGTCATGAGCTCAGTCTCATGAAGCAGGAGAATATGCTTTATTATTACGCTAATATCAACACTACAGCTTATTTGCCTATCACAATTGATCTAATATGACATAAGAAACAATATAAATAACATAAAACATGTTAATTACTCCAGAATGTATTTGTCATAACACCGAGCAGTTCGATGGAGGTATGAAGAGGATATGGTATACAATACACATAGGGCATATATATGGTATACAAGTACCATTCCCCTATCCCTGTCTTGAGGGCTTATATTAGAGAAAACTGAGTATAGCACAGGGCTTACTGTGATATACACTCGTACTGCACCATAAACTTTATACAAAGAAGTTATTTTCTCTATATAGATTAAGACACATAGCAGCATGTGTAGAGAACCTAGGATAGCCCAAAAAAAGTCAGCATGGCTTATTTTTAGTACCTGGCTTGGGTTGGCCATATATGATTTTTGGTAAATATTCGATTCCCAGCCAGGGTAGAAACATTAGGTGTGTTTCTTTACACCTGTTGTCTATGTTTACCCATCAGTAAATGGGTACCTGGGTGTTAGTCGACTAGTGTGGGTGTTATCCTGGGACACTGACCTAATTTTCTTGAAATACTCAGCATAACAAGCGGCTTTCTATATAGTAGTATGTCACTGATGTCAGCTAGGCCTGTATACCTTGTACATGTACATGTAGTAAATAAAGATATTGTTATTATATTATTTTCTCAGTTGTTTGTTGGGTTATCTTATTCAAACTTGGGCAATGTATGATGGAAAGATACTTCTTCGCATACACCAAAAATGAAAGAAATCAGACTATAAATAGCGGAGTTCACTTCTCAGCCATTAGCAGCCGCTTAGCGGTATATTTTTGTATGGTTGTTATGGTTATATTCTCATTTTTTCGGTCTCATTTGATAGAATGAAAGATATATTACAGAAATAGATATGATTTTGATTGCTTTCATGACGAAAAGTACCTTGAAATTGCGCTCACAGTAGCAAAAATGTTCTATTCTTTAGCGAAGCTCAAGAGTAAACAAATGACGTCACCGTCCAATACCTGTCTGCCCGCCAGTCCAAATTCCAGTATGGAGTCAAGAATGGCTCGACATTATTTATACAATTACAATAATGCAGCAGTCTGCATAACAGTAAATCTTCTATTTTTTTGTGAATAAAAATTCCAAATGGTAAGCAAGAGTAATATAAGAGGGGCCTGTAGCCGTGACTAATGAACAGAGAAAATGTTATTTTAGTGCCAGGAATGTCTGCATTGTTTATTTTGGATCCTATTTTGAAATTGGCATCTGTTGAAATTTGTGTGAAATCGGCCAAATTGCCAATTTCTGACCACTTTATTGGGTAGTTGAAATAAGTGAATGGGCGCTTTCTTGTACTCAGTTGACAGACTAGAAGTAAATAAGTTTATTCAGGTATACACAAATACAGTTACATAGATTATCATATATATCAGTGTATGTATAGAGAACCTAGGATAACCCAGAAAAGTCAGACAAAGTGACTTGTTTCCAGTACCTGGCTTGGGCTTGCCCTATATGATTTTTGGTAAATATTTTTTTCTTCTTGGTTTTTTGATGATGGAAAGATGCTTAACGTACACCAAAAATAAAAAAGACGGACGGTAAATAAGGGAGTTAACTTCTCAGCCATTAGCTGCCTCTTTGCAGCATATTTTCATATGGTTTTTATGGTTGTATTCTCATTTTTTTTTTAACTCATTTGATAGAATGGAAGATATATTACAGAAATAGACATGATTTTGAGTGCTTTCATGATGAAAAGTACCTTGAAATTGAGCTTGAAGTAGCGGAAATGTTCAATTTTTGCCGATGTTCAATGAATTGTGCAAGCCAAGTTGGTTAATTTTATTGTGTGTATTCTAACCTAACCACTCTGTAATTTGGCAAACTCAGTAATCAGGCACACTACAGGTCCCAATGATGCCGGATTTGTGATGGAGGACCTGTACTTGGCAAATCAAAATTGTAATTACACATTGTAACCTTTACAAAGAAATAAAATTATTATTATTATTATTTCATGTGAAAAAAATTATTTTGTTTAATACTTTTGGGTGTCTGGAACAGATTAACTGGATTTCCATTATTTCTTATGGGGAAAATTAATTCAGATTATGACAGATTCGGTTAAAGACACACACTGGAATAGATTAATGTCATAATCTGAGAGTCCACTGTAAATTCAAATTTAGTAAAACAATCTTGTAAGTCAAATCTGATTTACTCCTTTTAACCCGTAAACGGTCCAAACGTATATACACCTACCATCCGACTTACGACCACTGGACTTACGACCGTGTTTTTTATGCCAAATTTCTGGGAAATAAACAACTATTTGTGTAGTACACAGTGTTTATCCTAAACCTTACAGTATAAAATACAGTACTAACAGCATAAAAAGTAAAGTAAAACATGAAATACCAAAATAAAACAATAAAATAAAGTCATTAAAAAGATGTTTTGTTGATATTCAGTAGTAAAGTTCGACTTACGACCATTTCGACTTACGACCGGTTTCTCGGAACCAAACTCGGTCGTAAGTCGGATGGTAGGTGTATATGTTTTTTCAACATTTGAAAGTATGCAAAAAAAAGTAGATCTACTTTTTGTTTTTTTACATTTGAAAATGTGTAAAAAAAAACGTAATCTACTTTTGTAGCACTACACATGTGAATGTAGATCTGCTTGGACCATTTATGGGTTAAAGGGAGAGTTCCTTAATGCTAGTGAAGGGCTCTTGATTCAAGGAACTGAATCAATAGTCCATTGCAATAGATCATTAATTCCCATTGTATGCCACCTACTGGTTTACTATAAAAAAAAATAGTAACCCCCATGGCAAAGCTCTCGCTTTACACATGGAGGGCCCAGGTTCGATTCCTGGCGGGGTAGAAGCATTGACATGTTTTCTTACACCTGTTGTCCTGTTCACCTACCAGCAAGTAGGTACCTGGGTGTTAGTCGACTGGTGTGGGTCGCATCCTAAGGAGACAAAATTGAGGACAATGGAAATAAGACAGTCCTCGAAGATGCACTGCCTTTCTTGGGTTATCCTGGGTGGCTAACCATCCAGAGTTAAAAATCCGAACGAAATCTTATCTTAACAATTGTAAATGACCTCACGAGGCAGTAACTGGTAGGCTTAATATATTAGGTTATAGCCTACTGGCAACAAATTAATTTTTTAATACTAATTATGTCAATAATACTAATAAAAAGACTTGTACAGTGGACCCCCGCCTTTCGGTAGCCACAACTTTCGTGAAATCCGACTTTAAGCAATTTTTTCGGCAAAATATAGCCTCACGGTTCATGACTGACCTCGTGATTCGGCAAACATCTGGTATGCATCCAAACAGCATCCCAGCGTCAACGCGCACACAAAGCCAGACTTCCGCACCATTCACACTCTGTGGCAATGTTTATCAGAGTGACCATCACCCCAAGGGTTCATATGATACATTTCATAATAATCCATTTTTTTTTTGTGCTTGCAACTGCTAAAGAAGTCGCCATGGGCCCAAAGAAAGCTAACGCCAGCCCTTTGGTAAAGAAATTGAGGAACACAACTGAATTAAAGAAAGAAAGAAATTGAAAAATATGAAAGTGGAGTGCATGTTTCAGAGTTTGTTTGGATGTATGGCAAACACCATTCAACCATCACTTCGATCATGGCGAAGGGAAAAGAAATCAAGGAAGCTGTTGTTGCAAAAGGGGTAGACATGCTGACAAAAAAGAGAGATTTCAAATCCTCGAAGTGGAGAGGATATTGTTGGTGTGGATTACCCAAAAACACAGTTAGCAGGAGATAGTGTTATGCAGTCAATAATTTGTGATAAGGTAAGGCAGTTGCATGATGATCTCGTAAAAAGAATGCCTGCAACAAATGCTGTTTGTGATTTTAAGGCCAGCAAAGGCGGGTTTGAGATTTAAGCATAGTGGCATACACGGTGTGGTAAGGAATGGCGAGGCTGCCAGTTCTGACAAAAAAGCGGCTGAAAAATATTTTCAGGAATTAAAGGGGTACAGAGACTGAACAATTGAAACCCCAACAGGTATTCAATTGTGACGAAACAGGCCCGTTTTGGAAGAAAATGCCAAAGAGGACCTACATCACAAAAGAGGAAACAGCATTGCCAGGACACAAGCCTATGAAAGACAGGCTAGCTCTCATGTTTTCTAGTAGTGCTAGCAGGGATTGCAAAGTAAAGCCTTTACTGGTGTATCACTCTGAAAATCCCAGTGTTTTCAAAAAAACTGGGTCACCAAGGCTAATTTGAGGGATGTGGAAGGCTAACAGTAAGGTATGGGTCACGAGGGACATTTTCCTCGATTGGTTCAATGAAGTGTTTGACCCCAGTGTGAAGAAATACCTCCTGGAAAATAAATTGGAAGTCAAGTGCCTCCTGGTAATGGACAATGCTCCATTTCATCCTCCAGACTTTGAAGAGCAAATGGTGCAGGAGTTTAGTTTCATCACAGTGAAGTTTTTGCTCCCTAATACCACTCTCCTCTCCTCCAGCCCATGGACCAGGAGGTCATTTCAAACTTCGAAAAAATGTACACCAAAGCATTGTTTGAAAAGTGCTGTGAAGTGACCTCAGACACTGAATTGACCCTAAGAGTTTTCCGGAAAGATCACTTCAATATCTCCCACTGCATAAACCTTTCGGGTAAGGCTTGGGAGGGAGTGACTTGCAGGACTTTGAACTCTGCTTGGAGAAAATTGTGACCTGAATGTGTACAAGAAGGAATCTGAAAGGTTTGAGGCTAACCCTGAGGAGCCTATGCCAGTTGTGGAAAGTATTGTGGCATTGGGGAATTCCATAGGGTTGGATGTGAGTTTCGAGGATGTGGAAGAGTTGATGGAGGACCACAATGAAGGGATAACCACTACAGAACTGCAAGAGCTTCATCTGCAACACCAACAGACCACAGCGCAGGAATTTTCTTCAGAGGAGGAATAGAGATGGAGGAAGCTGCCTTCTTCAAAGATTAAGGACATTTGTGTTAAGTGGATTGAAGTGCAAACCCTTATGGATGAACTTCACCCTGACAAAGCTGTTGCAGGCTGTGTTGGCAACATGTACAAAGACAATGTTGTGTCCCATTTTAGGGATGTTTCAAAGACATGCCAGAAACAGAGCTCTCTGGACAGATATTTTGTGCAACAGGGGTCCAGTGACAAGCTGGTCGCAGTGCCATTAAAAAACAAAGTGAAGTAACCCTGGAAAAGGACTTGGTACCTGAAGTCTTTATGGAAGGGGATTCCCCTTCCAAACAATAGTGTACCTTCTTCCTCTCCCTTCCTCCCATCTTCAATCCACCCAGAAGTGGTAAGTAATATTTTATACACCTACCATCAGACTTACGACTAAGCTTGGTTCCAACCAACCGGTCGTAAGCCAAAATGGACGTAAGTCGAACCTTTGAAAATTGCTGACATACTGGGTAGGGCATAATGTCAAACTTTTCCTATATAAACTACCTACATAATACTGTAATGTACAATCATTATTTCATTTTTTTTACCATAATTTACTTCTATTATATTTTAATTATTTATTTACTGTATATAATGTATACATGGTAGTGAACTGTATTGTAAATTTTACATCCCATACAGTATCATATGTTACTGTTATCTTTATGTATTGTCGACACAGTGGAATGGGAGAATACAACTGGTAGTGTCATCCTGCCAGAATGTAGTATAACCTAAACCCTAAGTAAAGAGAAACAACTCTGGAGCATGTGTAATATGTAGCTGGCTGGCTGGCCGGGTGGGTGGGAAGCCGGGTGGGTGATTGGCTGACTGAATGTGGCTCTCTCTCTCTCTCTCTCTCTCTCTCTCTCTCTGTATCTCTCTCTCTCTCACAGGTACATGTAAGTAAAGTTATCATACATAGTATAAATTACCTAGGATAACCCAAATAATCCAGACAAAGTGCTATACAGTGGATCTGTGCTCCAGTGCCCTAAATTAATAATATTAATAATAATAATTATTATTATTACAATAATACATATGTACTAATATTAATATTATTAGTATTAAACTATAATATAATAATTGCATCCACTCATTACTTACCTTAAAAATATCTGAAGTACTCGCACAGTACTCGCTCCCATCTTGTTCCTCATCCTCATATCCGACATAGACAAGGTTGTCAGCCACAGCACAGTGTCTTCCTTTGCAGATGACACCCGAATCTGCATGACAGTGTCTTCCATTGCAGACACTGCAAGGCTCCAGGCGGACATCAACCAAATCTTTCAGTGGGCTGCAGAAAACAATATGAAGTTCAACGATGAGAAATTTCAATTACTCAGATATGGTAAACACGAGGAAATTAAATCTCCATCAGAGTACAAAACAAATTCTGGCCACAAAATGGAGCGAAACACCAACGTCAAAGACCTGGGAGTGATCATGTCGGAGGATCTCACCTTCAAGGACCATAACATTGTATCAATCGCATCTGCTAGAAAAATGACAGGATGGATAATGAGAACCTTCAAAACTAGGGAGGCCAAACCCATGATGACACTCTTCAGGTCACTTGTTCTATCTAGGCTGGAATATTGCTGCAGACTAACAGCACCTTTCAAGGCAGGTGAAACTGCTGACCTAGAAAATGTACAGAGAACCTTCACGGCGCGCATAACGGAGATAAAACACCTCAATTACTGGGAGCGCTTGAGGTTCCTAAACCTGTATTCCCTGGAATGCAGGCGAAAGAGATACATGATTATATACACCTGGAAAATCCTAGAGACTCTAGTACCGAACTTGCACACGAAAATCACTCACTACGAAAGCAAAAGACTTGGCAGACGATGCAACATCCCCCCAATGAAAAGCAGGGGTGTCACTAGCACGTTAAGAGACCATATAATAAGTGTCAGGGGCCCCAGACTGTTCAACTGCCTCCCAGCATACATAAGGGGGATTACCAACAGACCTCTGGCAGTCTTCAAGCTGGCACTGGACAAGCACCTAAAGTCGGTTCCTGACCAGCCGGGCTGTGGCTCGTACGTTGGTTTGCGTGCAGCCAGCAGCAACAACCTGGTTGATCAGGCTCTGATCAACCAGGAGGCCTGGTCACAGACCGGGCCGCGGGGGCGCTGACCCCCGGAACTCTCTCCAGGTAAACTCCAGAGTGAGAGGCGAGTAAACAAGATTAAATGAATAAACAAACGAGTGTGTAGAAGGTTGGCAAGTTATGTAAACAAACGTTGTTGATGTTACCAGCCCGACAGAATGATTCCTGTTCACTCTGTCAAGCCGACCAGAAAAACATCTCATATTTGTTAATTTATATGTTTATATGTTATGTAGCATGTTTATTATATAATATTGAAAAAGAAATCATAGATGGATTAAGCAAAATGTCTATATAAATGTTTTATACACATTTAATGTTCCTCAGTGATTATTGTGTTATTATCATTATTAATATGGCATCTTCAAGACCAATTACACTCTTAATGAGTGGCTCTGAGACAGACAAGCAGACAGAAAGACACAGGTAGACAGACACTCAGGTAGACACACAGGTAGACAGACAAGACACACAGGTAGACAGAAAGACACTCACAGGTAGACAAAGACACACACAGGTAGACAAAGACACACAGGTAGATGGAAAGACACAGGTAGACAGATAAACACACACACATATATAGGCAGACAGATACAGACAGGTTTATGTGCAACAGTGAAAACAAATAGAGAGTTCGAGAGTAAGAGCCTTTCTTGCCACAGACTTCATCTTAGGGGCCATGGTGAAATTTTTTGTCCAGTTAATACAGTATGATGCTGCTGACAGGACAGGGTTACTCAAACTGATGCTGCCTGCATGACGCATTGCCGCCGCGAGTATTGTCAAATATTGTACAGTGGTGTGCATCAGCCGGCCCAGCCCAGCTGCCAGATGCACTGTCCTAAGTCGTGTGGACGTATGTCGAGCAGGTCGTATGTCGGATGGTAGGTGTATATGTGTACTTGATTTCTCACTGTTTTCTGTATGTAAATCTATTTAATTTGAAAAAAATATATTTTTAATATTTTTGGGTGTCTGGAATGAATTAATTAGATTTTCATTCTTTCTTATGGGGAAAATGGTTTCGCCATTCATGAATTTCAACTTTCAGCAGACTCTCTGGAATGGATTAATCATGAAATTCGAGGGTCCACTGTACTAATTACAATATTACTAATCAGAAAAGAAATATTATTACTATTACATATTATACCTATTATATAAAGAAGTGTCAAACCTAAGAAATATATATAAAAATTTTTAAGATTAGCAATGAGAATATTATTAATATTTCATATACAGTGGACCCCGGACTTACGATGTCCTCAATGTAATGCATGTTAAAACCGACTTATGATGTTTGTCAGCATAAAAATTTGACTCCAACATGCGTTGAAAAACTTGCATCATTCATCCCGTAGCATCCACGCGTCTGTCTGGCCTAAACGCCTCAGCTGAGCTTGTGTGACATTGTTTACAAGCCGGGGCAGACACAGTTGCATGGTTAGTGCTTGTAACTGCTAAAAAGGCCACCATGGGCCCAAAGAAAGCTTCTAGTGCCAACCCTGTGGTAAAAAGGGTGAGAAATACTATCGTACCACGGTCAGCTGTACTACTCGAATATGTGGAGAGACTGTTATTGGTGTGGCTTATCGAGAATACCGAGAAACAATTAACCCCAGAGGGTTAGCCACCCATGATAATGCAAGTCAGTCAGTGTGTCATCGAGGACTAACTTATTTCCATTGGGGTCCTTAATCTTGTCCCCCAGGATGCGACCCACACCAGTCGACTAACGCCCAGGTGAACAGGAAAAAATGCCTGGAACTAGTGCTCATATTGGCGAATTTAAGGCCAGCAAAGGTTGGTTTGAGAGATTTAAGAATCGTAATGGCATACACAGTGTGATAAGGCCTGTTCTGGAAGAAAATGCCAAACAGGACCTACATTACTCAGGAGGAAAAGGCACTCCCAGGACAGTCATCACTACATTATTGATAAAGGTGTCATTTATTCTTCATTCAGTACACTAGTACAAGTTGAAGATTGAGACACTTATACAGCATATGGGAATCTTTATTCAGGAAACGTTTCGCCACACAGTGGCTTCATCAGTCCAATACAAAGAGGAAGGCGTAAGGAGAGGAGGAGTATGAGGTAATCAGTCCCTCAGCCTGGAGTCGATGTGTTCAGTCCATCAATCTTGTAGGATGTGTTCAGTCAATCAATCCTACAAGATTGATGGACTGAACACATCGACTCCAGGCTGAGGGACTGATTACCTCATACTCCTCCTCTCCTTACGCCTTCCTCTTTGTATTGGACTGATGAAGCCACTGTGTGGCGAAACGTTTCCTGAATAAAGATTCCCATATGCTGTATAAGTGTCTCAATCTTCAACTTGTCGGTTTTTTTTAAAACCATTCATCACAACTAGTACAAGTACAATATATATTGTGCATGTATCCTCCTTTTTGTGTTTAGGAAAATGTATGTTTCATGTGGTAAAATTTTTTGTTCATACTTTTGGGTGTCTTGAATGGATTAATTTGATTTCCTTTATTTCTTATGGGGAGAATTAATTTGACTTACTATAATTTCGTCTTACAATGTGCTCTCAGGAACTGATTAATATTGCAAGTCGGGGTCCACTGTATAACAACTTTATATTTTAATGGAATGTACTGCAAACACCATTGATGGATTGGGTTTAAAGCCTATCTACTACATGGTCATGATTTAGAGAGTTTAAAGCCTATCTACTATACAAAGGTTATAATTTATTTATTGGGTTTAAAGCCTATCTACTACACAAAGGTCATGATTTATTGGGTTTAAAGCCTATCTACTACACAAAGGTCATGATTTATTTATTGGGTTTAAAGCCTATCTACTACACAAAGGTCATGATTTATTGGGTTTAAAGTCTATCTACTACACAAAGGTCATGATTTATTTATTGGGTTTAAAGCCTATCTACCATTCACATCATTATGAAGCTGTGTGTAGTCTGTGGTCAGTCAAACAAACGGGCTTCCACATGGATAAATTGTCATTTTTGTGGAAATTGGTGTCACGCTCCTTGTGCAGATATCCCAGAACTAGCTACAAGCAGTATTAAAACAGAGAAGTGTTTTTGGGTATGCCCAAATGAGGAAAATCTGTGGACTAAAATCACAAGGGTATTAAAAGAGGACAACATCAAAGCTGCTTTCATAGAAAACCTGGAAGCTTTCTACAACAGATGGGAACATAAAAAGTCTGGGCTGAATGGTACTGCCCTTGATACTGGCCATGTAGTCACAAACTGTAAGGCTGGAGGTGATGTCCTGGTAGTCAGTAAATGTGGGGCTGATAGTGCTGTCCTGGGAGACAGTAATGGTGAAGCTGGAGGTGCTGTCCTGGGAGACAGAAATGGTGAAGCTGGAGATACTGTCCTGGGAGACAGTAATGGTGAAGCTGGAGATTTTGTCCAGGTAGTCGGGAATTATACGCAGGAAGGAATACATATAAATGACCTCATAGAAGACAGGAGCCATAGTAGGGAAACAAGTGTAGTCAAAGATAAGATAAAACCAATATTGCAAACAAGAAATACCGCAGGAAATAGCAAACAAGAGGACTCCAATAGCAATAGTGAGGATAAATTACCAAAAACAACTGGTGGGAGCTCCATTGTTGGTGCTAGGGAGGATAGGAATAAGACAGGGAAACATGCACCAACAGGGAATACAGTCACAGAAACCCAAGGCAAACGGAAACCAAGCCTGTGCACATACTATGCACTTGGTATCTGCTGGCATGGGAAATCTGGAAAAACAGATGGGACATGCAACTATGACCACCCTAGAAAATGTCATGTCCATATGACAACAGGAAAATGCAAACTCCCTTCCTGTAAGCTTTTTCACCCTGAAATGTGTACCTCTTCAGTACAGGAAAGACTGTGCTATAACTTAAATTGCCAGGCATACCATCTAAAGGGGACAAAAAGATACAAAACATCCAGGCCATGGGAAAACCTGGGTAGCCACAGACACTCAAGAGGGAGAGGTTTTTTAGTGCCAGGAAGGAAAAAAAACTGGCAGGAAATGGCAGAAATCGTACACCAAATCCAGTCATTCCTGGAGTGGAACCACAGTCGATGGCCTCCACTCCAAACCAACAGATACAGATACTAATGCCGGAAAAAAAATCCCCCCCCAGTACCAACAATACCACCAGTCCGATAACATTCTTCTTTGCAAATATACAGGGTCTAAAGCCAGCAACAAACAACAAAATACCTTTCATCCGTGGACTGCTTGCAGAGGCAAAGGCAATGTTCGCGGCTTTCACTGAGACCCACATAAAGGATCACTTGGACAACGAAATATGGATCCCAGGTTACAACCTATACAGATGTGACAGAGTGAACAGGCAAAAGGGGGGGGTTGGCCTGTACATTGCAGAGTCACTTGTTTGCACAGAACTGCTTAATGCCTCAAATGACGTAGTGGAAGTTTTAGCAGTAAAGGTCGAGAACCAAAACCTAGTCATTGTGGTAGTCTACAAGCCTCCGGATGCAACTTCCCAGCAATTCCAGGAACAGCTGTTAAAAATTGACCACTGTCTGGAAAATCTTCCAGCTCCTGCACCCAACATCTTGCTCCTGGGGGATTTCAACTTAAGGCACCTAAAATGGAGGAATATAGCAAATAATATTGTTGCAGAAATAACACCAGGAGGCAGCTCTGATGAAAACTCACACTCACACGAGCTTTTAAATCTCTGCACAAAATTCAATTTAAACCAGCAAATAATAGAGCCTACTAGACTGGAGAATACACTAGACCTCATATTCACTAACAATGATGATCTGATAAGAAATGTCACCATATCAAAAACAATATACTCAGATCACAACATAATTGAGGTTCAGACATGTATGCGTGGAGCCCCAGACCGACAAAATGAGACTAGTCACGAGGGAGCATTCACCAAATTCAACTTCAATAACAAAAACATAAAGTGGGACCAAGTAAACCAAGTCCTAACCGATATAAGCTGGGAAGATATACTAAGCAACACAGACCCAAACTTATGCCTAGAACAGATTAACTCGGTGGCACTCGATGTATGCACAAGGCTTATTCCTCTAAGAAAAAGGAGGAGTAGATGTAAAATAGAAAGAGACAGGCGCTCCCTTTACAGGCGACGGAAAAGAATAACAGAGCGGCTAAAAGAGGTCAATATATCTGAAATGCGCAGGGAGACACTGGTCAGAGAAATAGCAAGCATCGAACTTAAGCTAAAAGAATCCTTTAGGAGTCAGGAATCGCGGGAAGAACTAAAAGCCATAAATGAAATCGAAAGAAACCCAAAGTATTTCTTCTCCTATGCCAAATCAAAATCGAGAACAACGTCCAGTATTGGGCCCCTACTTAAACAAGATGGGTCCTACACAGATGACAGCAAGGAAATGAGTGAGCTACTCAAGTCCCAATATGACTCAGTTTTTAGCAAGCCGCTAACCAGACTGAGAGTCGAAGATCAAAATGAATTTTTTATGAGAGAGCCACAAAATTTGATTAACACAAGCCTATCCGATGTTATCCTGACGCCAAATGACTTCGAACAGGCGATAAATGACATGCCCATGCACTCTGCCCCAGGGCCAGACTCATGGAACTCTGTGTTCATCAAGAACTGCAAGAAGCCCCTATCACGAGCCTTTTCCATCCTATGGAGAGGGAGCATGGACACGGGGGTCGTCCCACAGTTACTAAAAACAACAGACATAGCCCCACTCCACAAAGGGGGCAGTAAAGCAACAGCAAAGAACTACAGACCAATAGCACTAACATCCCATATCATAAAAATCTTTGAAAGGGTCCTAAGAAGCAAGATCACCACGCATCTAGAAACCCATCAGTTACACAACCCAGGGCAACATGGGTTTAGAACAGGTCGCTCCTGTCTGTCTCAACTATTGGACCACTACGACAAGGTCCTAAATGCACTAGAAGACAAAAAGAATGCAGATGTAATATATACAGACTTTGCAAAAGCCTTCGACAAGTGTGACCATGGCGTAATAGCGCACAAAATGCGTGCTAAAGGAATAACAGGAAAAGTCGGTCGATGGATCTATAATTTCCTCACTAACAGAACACAGAGAGTAGTCGTCAACAGAGTAAAGTCCGAGGCAGCTACGGTGAAAAGCTCTGTTCCACAAGGCACAGTACTCGCTCCCATCTTGTTCCTCATCCTTATATCCGACATAGACAAGGATGTCAGCCACAGCACCGTGTCTTCCTTTGCAGATGACACCCGAATCTGCATGACAGTGTCTTCCATTGCAGACACTGCAAAGCTCCAGGCAGACATCAACCAAATCTTTCAGTGGGCTGCAGAAAACAATATGAAGTTCAACGATGAGAAATTTCAATTACTCAGATATGGTAAACATGAGGAAATTAAATCGTCATCAGAGTACAAAACAAATTCTGGCCACAAAATAGAGCGAAACACCAACGTCAAAGACCTGGGAGTGATCATGTCGGAGGATCTCACCTTCAAGGACCATAACATTGTATCAATCGCATCTGCTAGAAAAATGACAGGATGGATAATGAGAACCTTCAAAACTAGGGAGGCCAAGCCCATGATGACACTCTTCAGGTCACTTGTTCTATCTAGGCTGGAATATTGCTGCACACTAACAGCACCTTTCAAGGCAGGTGAAATTGCCGACCTAGAAAATGTACAGAGAACTTTCACGGCACGCATAACGGAGATAAAACACCTCAATTATTGGGAGCGCTTGAGGTTCCTAAACCTGTATTCCCTGGAACGCAGGAGGGAGAGATACATGATTATATACACCTGGAAAATCCTAGAGGGACTAGTACCGAACTTGCACACGAAAATCACTCATTACGAAAGCAAAAGACTTGGCAGACGATGCACCATCCCCCCAATGAAAAGCAGGGGTGTCACTAGCACGTTAAGAGACCATACAATAAGTGTCAGGGGCCCGAGACTGTTCAACTGCCTCCCAGCACACATAAGGGGGATTACCAACAGACCCCTGGCAGTCTTCAAGATGGCACTGGACAAGCACCTAAAGTCAGTTCCGGATCAGCCGGGCTGTAGCTCGTATGTTGGTTTGCGTGCAGCCAGCAGCAACAGCCTGGTTGATCAGGCTGTGATCCACCAGGAGGCCTGGTCTCAGACCGGGCCGCGGGGGCGTTGACCCCCGGAACTCTCTCCAGGTAAACTCCAGGTAATCAAGTCATGATTTATTGGGTTTAAAGCCTACTACTACACAAAGGTCATGAGTGATTTCCAGAGTTAAAAGCTTATTAAACGAAGGTCATGATTGATTTATTGGGTTTAAAGCCTATCTACTACACACAGGTCATGATTTATTGGGTTTAAAGCCATCTACTACACATTTTTATTATAATCAAGGGGGAAGCGCTAAACCCGGAGGATTATACAGCGCCTGGGGGGATGTGGAAGGCATTCAGGCTTAATTCGGGGAACCGGAGCACAGATCCAATTCCCTAAATCAAGAGCCCCTCACCAACATCAAGGAACCTTCCTTGAGGGGTACACAAAGGTCATGAGTGATTTCCCGAGTTAAAAACTTATTACACGGTTATGATGGATTTATTGGGCTTAAAGCCTATCTACTACACGAAGGTCATGATTTATTGGGTTTAAAGCCTATCTACTACACAAGTCATGATCGATTTATTGGGCTTGAAGCCTATCTACTACACGAAGGTCTTGATTTATTGGGTTTAAAGCCTATCTACTTCAAAGTCATAATTGCTTCATTGAGTTCAAAACCTATCTACTTCATGAAGGTCATGATTTACTGGGTTTAAAGCCTATCTACTACACAAAGGTCATAATTTATTGGGCTTAAAGCCTATCTACTACACAAGTCATGATCGATTTATTGGGCTTGAAGCCTATCTACTACACGAAGGTCATGATTTATTGGGTTTAAAGCCTATCTACTTCAAAGTCATAATTGCTTCATTGAGTTCAAAACCTATCTACTTCATGAAGGTCATGATTTACTGGGTTTAAAGCCTATCTACTACACAAAGGTCATAATTTATTGGGCTTAAAGCCTATCTACTTCACGAACGTCATGATTTGCTGGGTTTAATAATCAAAAAGCACTAAACCCACTAGGGTATTGGGTTTAAAGCCTTTTTACTACACGGTCATTAAGGCTGCATGTAACCTATGCACCACCTGTCAAGAATACTTTTAATTGAAATGAATGGTTCAGAGAACCGACATGTTGATAAATTAGACATGTGCAACTCTTGGGTATCTTTATTGAGGAAAGAAACGTTTAGCCACACAGTGGCTTCATGAGTCCATACGTAGGAGAAACTTGAAGAACAGGAGGAGAATGAGGTAATCAGTCCCTCAACCTTGAGTGGACTGAACACATCGACTCAAGGTTGAGGGACTGATTACCTCATTCTCCTCCTGTTCAAGTTTCTCCTACGTATGGACTCATGAAGCCAGTGTGGCTAAACGTTTCCTCAATAAAGATACCCAAGAGTTGCACACGTGTCTAATTTATCAATACTTTTAATACCTAAAATATTAACCAAAGTCCAGTAATACTGAACAGGTGTTCAGCTTTAAATCATCTCAAAATTACTAAGAAGTTCCTAAATCAATTTTTAAAAATTATAATCTTAACTAATAACTAAACCCAACGGGTCATACATAACCACAATGAGCTAAACCTACAAGGGCCATACATTATAACCATAAAGCGCTAAACCTACAAGGGTAATATAACCATAAAGAAGCTCTAAACCTACAAGTGTCATACACCGTTAGGATCTCAAAGGGTCAACACCCCCCCCCCTCAAAAAAAAGCAAGCTTTTGGAAAATATGAATAAATTTAACCTGCATCAACTTAAAACATGGCAACTGCAAAAAATTATATCAACTTTAAATCAGTTTAAAATAATAAACATTAAAATCAGTAATTACAAAAAAAAAACTACATATACTATGACATTTAAATCTTAGTTTACTAGAATAATTCAACAAGGCATCCACCATATTCACGTATCCATGGCAACAAAGTCCTTATATAACACGCTGGATAATAAATTAATGCTTCAGCGAATAATAATTTCAATTAAAATTTATAGTAGTGATATAAGTGGTAGTGACAAATGGTAAGGTCGAAAAAGTGGTAAAATAACATAAGTGGTAGACAAATGGTAAAGGGATAAGTAATAACTGATCACTTATATGTGAAAGTGACAAACGTTACCACTTACCATAAAGGTTAACAGTTACTGCTGAACTCGTCTGCTTCAATTGGAATAAAAATAATTTCACAGAATTACTACTACAGATATATACATACTTTTTATATTACCATGTAAATCCACTAATTATAAATAACCAGTAATTTAGGAGAAATAAAGGAAATAGAAATATCCCAGAATGAGAAAATATTTTGTATACTGAATCTCTCAATGCACACATACAGAGAACAAGTATATATATATATATATATATATATATACACATTGATATGCTATATACACACATTTCAAGTTTACATCAATCCCCACAACCCCTGGGGAATGGAATATATCCCCCGCAGAGCCCGAGGAATGGAATATATCCCCCATAGCCCCTGGGGAATGGAATATATACCGAGGAATGGAATATCCCCCATAGCCCCCGGGGAGTGGAATTATCCCCCATAGCCTGGGGAATGGGATATATTCATTACTGGGAATGGTGGCTCAGATTCATTGGATCAAGATCCTCCCACCGTGGCCATGGTCCAGAAAATTTAAAATAAACGATCACTTAAGTGGTAGTGAATGGTAAAGTGACAAGTTACAACCGATCATAAACGATCACTTTTAAGGGGTAAAATGACAAATTACAACACTTACCAGTTAGTGGTAATGACAATGTTACAACCAATTACTTATACCTGGTAGTGACATACCAATTAGAGGTAAAGTGGCAAGTTACCACTTATGTAAGTGGTACGTGACAATTGACAACCACTTGCGTAGACATAAGTTACCATATTTTACAAAATTATTACTTCAGATATATTTACTTTATATAACCATGTAAAAACATTATTTAATGTAAACGACCAGTAATTTTGAAGAAATGAGGATAAAATTCTTACCAGAGTGCGCACCTCCACCCCCGCCATTTTCTCCCCTGCATGACTGAGGCGCCAGTTTTCGCGGGTTCCCGCACCACCACCAGTCACGTAGGAGCCGCTGAAGTGATTGGCTGATCGACAGTGACGTATGTTTGGCCAAGTGACGTCACGATTACTGACTGGCTGCTGGGTCTTAGCGTTCGAACCCGTGACGTCATAGGTTAACTCGAGACTAATTGGCTGCTGCTTCCCGCCAGCTTTGTATTTGGCTGTGGCCAGGACATTTTGATGAGCTCTTGATCCAAGGATTTGGAGCACCCCTCCAATAAAAGCAATTATATATAGAAATAGTCCAGAAATGAGAAAATATTTTATATATATTCTGAATCTCAATGTATATACACCGAGTATATATACATGTATATACATAAACATCTCAAGTGTATATATACACTTGAGCCACGCGTGGTTAAGTTTTGAAACGCATTAATCATTTAGGGGGCTGAGTGACCTGGCTTTGCGCTTCCTAGAGCGGATTTCACACATTGGCGCCAAGAACGCGAGTTAATGGTGCCAACTGAGCACATGCTGTGCCGTGGCATTTACGGTAAAGCGCTAAACCCGTAGGGGTGCCATACAGTGCCTGGGGAATGGAAGTCGCTACTGGAAATAGTGGTTCAGATTCCTTGGATCAAGATCCTGCCCGTCAAGGTGATATTAAAGGCCACTTCCAGAATATATAAACTAACGACCACTTACGTAAGTGATAGTGTAAAAGGTACAATTATAATTGACCACATACAAGTGGTATTGTGATGCCATACTAAATTACCACTTAATTGGTGGTGACAAATTACAAGACCATAAACGACCACTTTTAAAGTGACATCAGTGAAGGGGCAAGTTACAACCATAAACGACAGTGGTAAAACGACATACGTTACTACCCACCACTTACAATTTTCAGACAATTTACCATTCAGTGCTAGTGACAACTTATATAAGTGGTACATGACAATTTACAATCACTTAAGTGGTGACATTAAAAGTTACTTACCATATTTTGCAGTATTACTATTTCAGATATACACACTTTATATTACCATGTAAAAACAATGTAAATGACAAGTAATTTAGGAGAAATATGGGAAAAATTCTTACCAGAGGAGCGCGCGTCCTCACGCCATCTCCCGCGCATGACTTGAGGCAAGTTATACGGGGCTCCCGCACCACACCACCACTGTGACGTAGTAGTCTCTGTGCGCTTTGATTGGCTCGTCAAGTGACGTCACGACTGCTGATTGGCTGCTAGGTTTTGGCGCTCGAACCCGTGACGTCATAGGTTAAATCTAGGCTGTAATTGGCTTCTGTTTTCCGCCAACTTAGCAACTCTCGTTTTCATTGGCTGTGGCCAGAGCGGTGACATGCATACACCTGGCAGGTGATGGGCTCTTGATCCAAGGATTTGGAGCAATCTCCCCCTAATAAAAATATATATATTTATGTAGAAATAGCCTAGAAAAGGAAATATTTTATGATTAATATCTTAATGGTCCTAACATGTATTATAAACATTGGCGCTAATTTATCGGCGCACATTACTGCGCCACTATAAGTGTTACAGGGGCGTTACTCTAAACCACTTAAGTGATAGTGACAACTTACCACTTACTAGTGATATAAGTTAAACTTTCCTCTTGTATGTGGTAAAGTGAGTTACAACTCACAAGTGGTGGTGACAATTTACACTTAACGACCTCTTGTTAATGTTTCAATCCATCATAAACCAGCACTTATAAGTGGTAGTGACGTAATAAATGGTGATAAGTGCAAGTTACATAAGTGACCATATAATATAGTTAGCACTTACCATATAAAGTTGGCTGCTGAACTTAGTTTCAACAAATTTATTGGAACAAAAATCAATAATTGCACAATTACTTTAAAAGATATATATACTGTTTATATGACCATGTAAAAGCATTAGTTAATGAAAACAACCAGTAATTTTGGCGATATAAAGGAAAAATGCTTACCGGAGGAGCGTGCATCCATACGTCATCTTCTCCCGCGCATGACTGAGGCGCAAGTTTTTCGCGGACTTATGCACCACACCAGACTGTGACGTAAGAGCCTCTGAGTACTTACTTTCATTGGCTGATCAACCGTGATGTATACATCCTCAACAGTGACGTCACAACTCTTGATTGTTTACTGGGTCTTGGCCGTCGAGTGTGACGTCATAGGTTAAATCGTGGCTTTAATTGGCTGCTGCTTCCCGCCAACCTAGCAATTTTCGTTTTGTTTAGCAGTGGCTCTTGATCCAAGGATTCAGAGCAACATTTACCTAATTAAAAATGAATGTATACATTCGTAGTGTACTTTAATCCCTTATTTGAGTTACAAGGAATTTTCCCCCTTGAGCGGGCTCAGCGCGAATAAAAAAAAAATGTCGAAAAATTCACAAATTGAGTTAATCTTATAGAAAAATAGCTTAACTGTTTGGCAACACAATGGTAGAAGAATTCAAATTCAAACTCAAATTACCCCTCAAGGAAGGTTCCTTGATGTTGGTGAGGGGCTCTTGATTTAGGGAATTGGATCTATGCTCCAGTTCCCCAAATTAAGCCTGAATGCCTTCCACATACCCCCCCAGGCGCTGTATAATCCTCCGGGTTTAGCGCTTCCCTCTTGATTGTAATAATAATCAAACTCAAATTCAAATTCAAATTTTATTCCCTATAAGGATTACAATGCTGAGTTTACAGAATTTGGTTATTGTGCGGTTTACATGTAGTAAAACACTAATTACAGAGGGAGCCACTAGAACACCTAGCATGGCTAGGCATTTCGGGCAGCTTAGAATAGTTATTAACTTTAAAATATTACAAATTATGAGGTAAGTTGGTATTTTTTTTTTTTATATTTTATTGAAAAACGCAATACATAGTTATACATGTAGACAATGTAAGCAATGAAACGTATCCATTATATATAACAAAAGAAAACTCCACATTCCCTACCGTAGCATTAAACTTATACATAAGAACTAAACTAAAGACAGCCCACAGCTTCATATACAGGTGGGTTTAGTACATCCAAAATTGCAGCCATAAACACAATATGCAATATAACCCAAAGAATGTCACAGGTATTGACATTTTACATAAAACTGTATGTACGAAGACATTCTCAATTATCCAAAAATTCTTTACACACTTACTATTGTTGTATATTAAACTTCATATCAAATACATAATACGTAACACCTCAATAATTACGAAACAAATAAAGGTTAGAAAATAACAATCTCCACACCTCACCACAGAAAAACTAAACACAGTATAATATAACAAATGATTCGTCCCACCTCACTTCCACACACTACATTCATCCCACCTCACGTCCATACACTACATTCATCACCACAAGCGAACTTACACAATCACGTATATTTAGTAATATTTTTCAAATATAATTTCCAGTGTTGAGTAACAAACTTCTTCTACCATATAATGAAATATACAGTCATTACTATTAAACATTAACTTAAACAAGACTATATTCTTATTCTACAGACCGCAGCATTACTTGCCTCACCATCCTAACCCTACTTAACACATTGTACATCAACACATCCTTATATACCCATCACTCGTCAATAATATTCCTTGAACTTCACCGAATACCAATATACAACCCATACTGAGTACATGAAATTCTCTCTTACATACTGCTATATACACTTGATGTATGATAAAAATCACACACATTGCATTATCTCATTATGAGCAGTACATTTGGTACACAGACATATTTATCACGCCCTCATGTCCGTTGCTTAATACAACCACCAATCCTGATAATACATTACAACATATTCCAAATTTAACTTATCCATAACATACATCAGTATACCATTCTGAGTATGACCGTATACTTTTCACATGCACACAAATATTGCTCATTCCCATGTCCATAAAAATCTTAACAACTTTTCCCTTACAAACCACCACAAACTTACTTAAAACACACTCCACAACTACGCTGCCATTTCACACCATATCACGGAACTCCTCATACATTCCCAAATTCTGAGACGAGCCTGTTGCGACCCCTGAAAATCCAAACACATCCCCCCCCCCCCCCCCTCTTTTTTTTTTTTTTTTTTTTTTTTTTTCTCCTCACTCCGCCAACAAACCTCTGACATTCATACTTCGATATCCTTCAGGAAAAACCCTTTCCCATCTACTTCCATATATCCCCCTATTACGACTAAGTGTTTTGTACATTGTTGCAGCCAATACCTTCTTTCGCACCATCCAATCCCCATTACCCCTCATGGCCCATGATACGAAAACAAAATCAGTTATGATGTACACCAAAGCACGCTGCACAGACTCTTCCACACCTCCCACATCTAAACTCAATGCCCTTAATACCGATATCCCTCCCCCACCCACCCTCCTCAAAATCCCACCCATCCACTCCCGTATACACTCCAAATATTTACAAAAATATACTACATGAAAAGCTGTCTCCCTATCCCCACACACCCTACATACGTCCTCCACCATCAACCCTCTCTCCCGAAGCACCACACCAGACGGCAATATTCCATGAAGGAAACGAAACATTACCTCTCTCACTCTTGGTCTGATGCGCACCAACCGCAACCTTACCCAAATATCTCCCCATGCATACATTGGGTATATGCCCTCAACATTTGCAATCACCCTCACCCCTACAGAACGCTCCAGGACACCTACCCGTATCCTAGACGGATCTCTAACATACAATAAAGCTCGCAGCACATCCTCACACTCTCTCATCTCTGATCCTACCCACCACCTTCGTGCCTCCTCATATAATGCTTGCACACCCTTCCCCACACGACCTTCCACTCGGAGAAACCCCCTCTTCAAATATATACACTTAACCCTTAATCTTATATCTATTAAACCCAATCCACCTTTGTCGACCGGTAGCATAACAACACTTCTACCCAACCAATCACAAACAGAACCCCATATATATCGAAAAACCTTTTTTAGCATTCTATTAATGTCCGGTCCTGCCAACGGATATACTGCTGCCACATGCCAGACCATACTATATAACATCACATTCACCACTATTACACGTTGATGTATCGTCAAATGCAAGGGTCTCAAAACATTTAACTTACCCACCAACCTATCCACTGCCCTCCCAGAATTAAGCATCCGTGCCTCCCCGGCATTCCCCATATAAATTATCCCACACACCTTTAGTCTATCCACCACACACCAACGCACAGCTGTTTCCCATCGCGCCCTCCCTACCCAATTCCCTAAGACCAATAATTTCGATTTCTCCACATTCACTTTTAAACCTGTAACACCTTCAAAACCACCAATTATATCCTCCACCTCATGTAAACTTTCCTCCCTGCTCATTAGAATTGTTGTATCATCCACATACCCTATTATTCCCATCCTACCATTCTCCACACCACGTACCACCCCTAAACATCGCCCCACTGCCCTATATAAAGGGTCCTGTATACAAGCAAACAACAGTTGAGACAGAGGACAACCCTGCCTTATGCCTCTACCCATTGAAACCCACTCACCTAATTTCCCATTCACCTGCACACGTACACCTACCCTATTATACAAAGTCTCAATCCAACGTACCATCTCTTCCCCAAAACCCTGCCTCCGTAAGATATGCCACAGTGCCTTTCGTTCTACGCAATCATACGCAGCCTGCCAATCCAATGCTAAGACACCTCCCCCCCTTTTATTCTCCCCCTCCATACTTTCCACAAAATCTTTTATTATTCCATGTCCCTCATACATCGTCCTTCCAGGCACCCCATACTGACCTCTCGCAACAACTATCACGCACTTCAGCCTGTTCCCCAAGATTTTTGCGAATATCTTATAATCAGCACATAACAACGACAACGCCCTGTAGTTCTGCACTGTAGTAGGGCCTTTCCCTTTTGGAATCAATACTACTACTGCAGTACGCTGCAACTCACCCATCCTCCCCTCACTTTTCATCACATTCATCAGGTTCACTAAAAAATCCTTCAACACACTCCAATGCTTCACATAGAATTCACAAGGTAACCCATCTATACCTGGCGCTTTACCTCTCGCCATATTCTCCAAAGCTCTCCATACCTCCCCCTCTTCAATATCCCCTCCCAATGCCATACGATCACTTCCACTCAGCACACAAGATACATTCTCTCCCAATCTCTCTAAATCCTCACCGTTCACTCCTACACTCCGCAAATATTTTCCAAACCAACTATCCATAAAACCACTCATACCCTCAGTAGTTCTCAACTCCTGACCCTTCGTATACCCACCTAAGTTCTCGTGTACTACCAGCTTATCAATTTCCATTGCCAACCTGCGTCTCCGCTGACCCCGTAACACACAGGCTGACGGCCTGTCACCCCAAATCGCCTCCTCTAACCCACCTTGCACCCTCGCCTCATCAAATCTCTCATTGTGCATATCCCTTATCTGCCACTTTAATGCTTCAATTTCCTCCATTGGATACACACCTGTCACAGCACCCCTCTGATAACAACCCTGCAACCGCCCCTCTAAATACTGTTGAAGCCCATATGTCATCCATGCCTCATTCTTTCCCCTTCGCACATAGTATTGCCTGATCCTCGTCTTTGCAACCCCATCCCACCACCCCAATAAATCGCTTGCACTCTTACCCCCACCCCATAAGTCCTCCCACAAACTTTCAAAATCCCCTCCCTCCACCCCCTCACCCAGTAGTCGTACATTCAGCTTCCAGTACCCCAAATATCTCTTAGGCAAACCGTCCCAATTTAAATCAGCATAACTGCCCTATGATCTGAATAAACGACATTCACCGTCTGCATCCGCGTCACCCTCACTCCCCTTGTCACATACAACCTATCTAATCGTGCAGCATATCCCTTTCTATGAAATGTGTGCTCTATCTCGCAATCCCCTCCATCAACTATATCCCTCAATCCCACACCTCTCAATAGATCCCCTAAACCTGCCAAAAAACACCCTGCCCCTCTCGGTTCCACATCCTTCCTGCGCACCACACAGTTCTAGTCACCACCAACTATTGTCACTGACGGTAATGACCGCAAATAATATACCAATACGTTATTCACAAATTCATTCTTTACCCTTACATCATTCTCAGCCGGCACATACACACAAGCGACTGCCATCCGCTCACCTCTCCACCACCCATCTATTCTTAACACACGACCCCCCCCCCCTTCACTCCTAAGAACAAACGGGCTCGTCTCTCGGATCAGGATTCCCACCCCCCCCCTTCATTCGCTCCGAATACATCACAAACACTCTGTACCCATCCACCTCCAATTCCTTTCCCAGCTTGAAATTATGTTCCTGCACAAAAACAATGTCTATAGCATAACGTCTTAAAAATCCCTGTACCCACAGACGCTTCTCTCTCGCACACAATCCATTAATATTCACTGTCATGCACCGGAAACCTACTTATGTGATTTCACCCTCTGCCCCTTTTCACCTTTCACTGACACGCTTTCAGTGTGTCTGCTTCGTCCACTTTTCTCTCCACTGCCCACTGGTGGCTTCCCCTGATCCAACACCTGACCAGGCGTACCTTTAGTGCTCCCACGCACCACATCAACCCACGGCTTTTTCCCCGGTCTCTGTGCCGGGGTCAAAACATCATCCGAGTCGGAATATGTCGCCGCCCTCTTACGGTTGACACTCTGCATCCATTTCTAACTCACTGGATGCCTCCCTGTGAATCTCAGCAGTCACCTCAATCACTTCCACCACTCCTGGCGAGTCATCTGCCATGTTCGCCAATCTTCCAAGTTGCTCATCTTCAATCTGAACAGTACTCCTCACCATACTCAAGTTATCCTCAGCAACCTGCTTCTCAAAGGATTTTTCCTGCACGTTCACCAGTAGGCCTTCCTCTACCCGCACGTCACCAATCTGCACAGTCTTCCCATTCTCCAAGGCAGATGCCTCACTTCCCACTAACTGTGACAGTGATGGACTGGTACCCACCAGTGGCAGCTCACGCTCCACTTCCTCACTCCAGGAAGTGCCACTTCTATGTACAGGTGACTCATCAGCATGACCCACCTCTGGTTCTGGCTCTTTCACCATCTCACTACCTAGGTCCTTTCTCCGCTGCTATCTCCCACACTGGGCCGCCATATGGTCATATGCACCACATAACCTACACGTCTTCTGCTGCCCAGCGTAGTACACCATTACCTGTGTCCTAAATGCTTCCAGTATGACGTAAGACGGGATGGCATGCCTCAACGCCATCTTGATCGTGAACGTACCATCCGGCAAGCCGGCATACGCCCCATCCGTCCATTTACCAGCCATAGCCAGGTGTACAGGTCCATACTGTTCAAATACATACCGCAGATCAGTCTCGTCCGCCTCAAATGGCACATTTCGGACTTTCACCCATGTGTAATGCTTAGACACGTTGATTAGTCGAACACGTATCGCTGAATTAACGTCCACGCTCCTGTCCTGGTACTTGTCAACCAGCCGTTCATACACTCCAGCTGATCTCAGCTTGACGAAAATACGATAGGCACCATTTAGTGCCACACCATACAGTTCTTGATCTGCAACACCATAGGTGTCACGGATAATTTGCGGTAAAAGCACTTGTGCAGACTGAGGCGTTATCGCACCACGCAACAATTCAATGCACACCATGTGCAAACGCCTTCTCACAGACTGCGCCATGTTGTGAAAATGTAAGTCTCCTCCAATGGCCAGCAGAGGGCAGTAGTCACACGTCCGCACTCTGCTCAGGTCAAGCGGCGAATGAGTAAGTTGGTATTATGGCTAAGTGACTAAATACTAGTTTGTGAGTTTAGCAATGTGAATGCTTTTGTTTTGGCACAGTACATAGTTTCAGTATTGGAGTATCACAGGATTCATTATTTTAAGATTGAGATTGATATTTCTGTTTATGGTCAAATGGGTGAGTGAAAGTGTGAACCACCAGGTGGTATTCGTGTAGTTAGTTGATGGGGTGTATCAGGGAGATAAGATGTTTTCTAATGGTAGTTTTGAAGGTGATGAATGTGTCTGCAGTTCTAGAGTTTTCAGGTAGGGTGTTCCATTATTATTATAATCAAGGGGGAAGCGCTAAACCCGGAGGATTATACAGCTCCTGGGGGGGGATATGGAAGGCATTCAGGCTTAATTCGGGGAACTGGAGCACAGATCCAATTCCCTAAATCAAGAGCCCCTCACCAACATCAAGGAACCTTCCTTGAGGGGTAGGGTGTTCCAGATTTTAGGGCCTTTGACATACATTGAATTTTTGTAAAGGTTTAGTCGGACACGGGGAATGTCATAGAGATGTTTGTCTGGTGTTATGCCTGTGGATCCTGTCACAACTATCGAGAAAGCGTTTTAGGTCAAGGTTAATATTGGAATTTAAGATCCTGTAGATGTAGATTGCACAGTAGTAAGTGTGGATGTACTGAATCATTGTTCTACGACATTCCTACAAGGAATTATGGTCATTTAAAACACCTAGGGTGACGTCACCACCCGCGGCAGGTCTGCTCACCTGTCGTCAATTTTCATTTTTTTTCCGTTTTTTTTTTCTCGTGTATTTATTGTATTATTCTTTCTAAGATAATAATTGACGCTTTAGCATCATAATACAGTGGGTGGGACTTATACGGTGACTTACAGCAAATCAGGAACCTCCTGGCAGCATCTTCCTGACGTTGTTAAGTAAGACATATGCAACAGTTAGGTATCTTTATTTCGAAACGTTTCGCTTACAGAGTAGGCTTCTTCAGTCGAGTACAGAAAAGTTGATAGAAGCAGAAGATACTTGAAGACGATGTAATCAGTCCATCACCCTTAAAGTTTTGAGGTGGTCAGTCCCTCAGTCTGAAGAAGAGGATTGTTCCATAGTCTGAAACAATATGGAGTTGAAGTGACAGGGTGGAGCCTTATATACCGCCAAGAGGTGAGATGTAGGCCACTAGTAGAGGTAAGAATGAAGTCGTTGGGAGGTCATTCTTACCTCTACTAGTGGCCTACATCTCACCTCTTGGCAGTATATAAGGCTCCACCCTGTCACTTCAACTCCATATTGTTTCAGACTATCGAACAATACTCTTCTCCAGACTGAGGGACTGACCACCTCAAAACTTTAAGGGTGATGGACTGATTACATCGTCTTCAAGTATCTTCTGATTCTATCAACTTTTCTGTACTCGACTGAAGAAGCCTACTGTGTAGACGAAACGTTTCGAAATAAAGATACCTAACTGTTGTATATGTGTCTTACCTAACAACCTGTCGGTATTTTATACCATTTTAATGTTCACTCTGTCAGACCCTTCAACACAAGGGTATCTTGGTACAGACCTGAAATCAACTTGGACTACTTCTACTAGTGAGAATGGCTGGATTTGAGAGGGACCTGACCTCCCAACGACTTCATTCTTACCTCTACTAGTGGCCTACATCTCACCTCTTGGCGGTATATAAGGCTCCATCCTGTCACTTCAACTCCATATTGTTTCAGACTATGGAACAATACTCTTCTCCAGACTGAGGGACTGACCATCTCAAAACTTTAAGGGTGATGGACTGATTACATCGTCTTCAAGTATCTTCTGCTTCTTTCAACTTTTCTGTACTCGACTGAAGAATGTGCAAGACAGGTATACAATACCATCGGTATTGTATACCTGTCTTGCACAACTTGTCAGCCACTGCAACATCATGGTATCTTGATTCAGAGGACATCTACATGACCTTCTTCACGACTTCTACAACTAGCCCATCAATTTGGGAAGGACCTACTTCCACTGGGGAATCCTGCCTACCAGTGACTATGCCCTCGTCTGCTACACGTCCCTATTCACTGACGCCTATATAAGCGCCAGTCTTCTTACCTGTACTTCGCTCTCCAAACACATCATCTGAACTCTAAACACATCATCGTAAGAGACAGTCGCTCCTCACCTCAAGAAGTGTTCCTTCGATCCCCGTCGGGGAGGGGAACCTATAATCATCGTACCAGCGCCTGCCTTACTCCTTCATGATGTTTGCAAACCGTGTAAGGATCAAACCCAACAGTGGAGTAATAAATGACTCGACTAAGCTTGCACTTGCTGCCTCTGTAAAGACTTGCCTACAGGTTAAATTTACGGCCATCCACTCGACGAAGGACTCATTCATCGTCGTCTGTACTGACGATTATGAAGCCTCAAAGCTGATCGCCGACACTTCCATGAAAACCCTCAGAGATCGACAGTTCACCATCTCCCCTTCACCTTTTTTGCTGGCGAAACGTTCCGTTTTCGTCAAACGGCTGGACAAACTCGTCACTTCTTTATCGACTGAGGATCTCAAGACCTCGATCGAGGAACAAAATACCTGGGCGTCGATTGAACATATCACCAAGATCCCCAACGCCTCTGCAATGATCAAGCTAACCTTCTCCAACATCGATATGGCTACTAGAGCACTGTCTGACGGCCTAGCTATCTCTTACTATCATATCCATCCAAGTCACATAGAACCCGAACGTTTCGCCCACATCTCGCCATGCTGGATCTGCTACTCCTATCACCACTCAACGCCTGACTGTCCTCTGAAAGGGAAGAAGTACTGCACAAACTGCGGTAAAGACGGCCATGACTTCAAGGAATGTTCTACTACCACTACCTCTCCTACCTGCCTCAACTGCAAAGGTACTCACCACACCCTTGCAGCAAAATGCCCTCTACGTAAAGAAGTTCTGTCTAAGAAAATCATTGAAGAAACCGAGAACAACAACTCTAAATCGCCAACATACACTGCCATTGCAAAAATTCAATCAGATACCACCGAACTCCTTCAAGCTACACAACAATCATCTCCACCCAGCCAGTCCCTCTCTGCTCTTCCTGACGCTGCTCCATCCAAGGTGCTATACTGTATGATGTATGCGCACCTCACTAATGCTGCAAACCCTGGCTCATTCAACACCACAATCAATGAACTGTTTCGCCTTAACGACATGCCAAACTTCAACTTTCCAGACTCGCCACCATCACAAGACCTCCTCAAGCTAATTCCAGACATTGTTAACTTCACCTCAACCCCTGGTCCTACTCGTATCTCTGACCAAGACTCTGCTCCAGAACCAACACCACCGTCTACTGCCACCTTTCACCACCCACCACCAGCCCAACAAATCACAACCGACCAACACTCTGCTTCCTCTCAACACAGTCACAGATGACGAAATAGTACCAGAACATTATGAACAACCCTCGGACAACGACGTAGTAGTAGTCGAAGAAGTAACCGAAGAAGAAACCACAGGCAACCGTTACCTAAGCCAAGCCTTTAATGGGTCTCTAACCTTCTACACCACTCCCAACCTCCCAACCGAAATGAGCGCAGCTGATATGCTCCACTTAATGAAGGAGGGAGCTGTTAAGTACACCTGCACCAAACCTCACCAAATTCCTTTTGAAAACGCACTATCTTACCTCGTGACGAATCTGAACTGCTCCAACCTCAGAATGCAACTATTCCACATGTCCAAGAGAGACTTCAAAAGACTCAAGAGTGGCTCCATCACCAGCGAAGTGTAGCCAAACACTCAACACACTTCCGCAACACATAACGTGAGCCTCCCGACAACTGACGTCCAAACCAGCTCTTCACCTCAGCCTGAAGCATATCAGCCAGCGAGCACTGTCTGCAGTCTGCTCTCTCCTCTATGTCCTCAACATGCCCTCTCTAAATAACAAAAAAGGCACAATACCGTGACTGGAATGATACACAAATAACCCGCACATAAAAGAGAGAAGCTTACGACGACGTTTCTGTCCGACTTGGACCATTGACAAAGTCACACTGCCTCGCAGTGCCACGCAGCTGGGTTTAGCCCTGGCTCTTTCATCTACAACTCAAGACCTTCCTCTCACGACTATTCATCGTCTGTCCACACTTCCCCACTCACCCACTGGAGCCCCAACAGAAGAGCCTGCTATGTGTGTTCTCAATGTCTGTCCCACGATCGACTTAGCTGCTGGGTTAAGCCCTGGCTCTATTTCTACAACTAAGAACACTCCTCTCCAGCACTATTCTTCGTCTGTCCCGTCTTCCCCGCTCATCCCATTTGGGATCTTACCTGAACTTTCGTTCGTTCGTTCGTACCTGTACTTCAGAATCTCTACAACCATGGTGCTGTAAACACCACCTCCAAGGCTGAGGGACTGATTACCTCATCTTTTGTATATAGTTCTTCTGTTTTCTAATTATGTCCAAGAATCTGTATTAATAAAGCCACTGGATGGCGAAACGTCTACAATAAAGATAACTAGATGTTGCACAAGTGTCTTAACTTTCATCGACTGAAGAAGCCTACTGTATAGGCAAAACGTTTCGAAATAAAGATACCTAACTGTTGCATATGTGTCTTACCTAACAACCTGTCGGTATTTTATACCATTTTAATGTTCACTCTGTCAGACACTGCAACACAAGGGTATCTTGGTACAGACCTGAAATCAACTTGGACTACTACTACTAGTGAGAATGGCTGGATTTGAGAGGGGCCTGACCTCCCAACGACTTCATTCTTACCTCTACTAGTGGCCTACATCTCACCTCTTGGCGGTATATAAAGTTCCACCCTGTCACTTCAACTCCATATTGTTTCAGACTATGGAACAATACTCTTCTCCAGACTGAGGGACTGGTCACCTCAAAACTTTAAGTAACATGCCCGTACATATATTGCTCTCACCCTAGGTCCCAAAGCTAGCAAACCTAAACCCCCGCACGTACTCCAGACATTACCACCTCACGTCCCAACCATGCCCGTCCATATCCCCAAACATACCTCAACGCCCGTCTCTATCTCCGTTACGTCACAGGCCCTCAAAGGATAAACAGCTACCACTCCCCAGACTTTACTATACACAAGCGAATTCTCGATCATCACCCGCTGGTGCAACGAGGAATCCCCGGCTCGTAATCCTCATAATCTACCCAGCACCTTGTCCCGTACCGCCACCGAATTAACCTCCCTGCTTGCCTGTTTGTCCGCCAAATATGTAATCCCACAAATCCTAATCCTATCCACACATGTCCATCCAAACCCCTCGCCCATTCTCCTTCCCACCCAGCTCCCCACCTCTAGCAACATCGACTTACGCCTGTTAACCTTCATACCTGTTGCAGCCCCAAACTTTTCAGTGACCTCGCCCGCGTAGATGAAATCCTCACGTGCACTAATCAAAACCGTTGTATCATCAACGTACCCCACTATACACTCCCCCTCCTGACTGATTCTCAACCCCCTCCACCCGCTCTCCACCAGTTCATAAAACGGATTTTGTACACATGCGAACAGGATTTGGGAAAGCGGGCATCCCTGCCTCAAACCTCATTCCATGCATATATTGCTCCCCAGTCGTCCATTCACCTTAACCCTCATCATTGCCCCGGCATACAATGTTTCTACCCAACCCACTGCTTTCGCACCAAAACCCAAACCAAACAAACACTCACGCATTTTCCCAGTCCAAACCAAGAACACCTCCTCCCCCCCTCCTCCAGGAAGTCTCTGATACGTTCATGCCCCTCTCTCATACTTCTCCCAGGCATTCCATACTGTCTCACATGTAATACAGACCCGAGGGCCCCCTTCAAACGATTGCCCAATATCTTCGCAAAAACCTAGTAATCTACACACATTAAAGAAATTGCCCTGTAAGCACTCAGGCCATGCCCGCCTCCCTTCTTAGGAACCAACACTACAACACCCGTTCGTTGGGACTGACCCATCCTCCCACCTGCCAACATATTTAGAACCCTGACAAATAGATGCCTAATGCAACCCGAATGCGTCCTATAAAATTCAATTAGTAACCCATCAATGCCCGGCGTCTTGCCAGTCCGCATCCCAAAAATCGCCTCCGCTACCTCCTCCTCACGTATATCCTCCTCCATCCTCTCTAATTTTCGTCCCCAGTACATCTTGACCCTCCCCTGCCAAATCTCGCGAACCTATACCCACCTGCCCCCTCCATTTTTCCCGAAGCCAAACATCAATGTAAGAGCTCATGCTTTCTGTTATGGCGAAAACCGTACCATCCTGGTATCCCCCCACCCCGGAGCTTGTCACTAATCGCAACATGGTAGTCACAGCATGACGCTCTCGGAACTTCCGTAATACAAAACCAGATGGCTTGTCGCCCCCATAGCACATCCTAATCCTGAATGATAACGTATCCCATGAAACCTTTCGTTGCGGATGTCCGCAAGTCTATCCCTTATAGATTCCGCTTCACCCCCCCCACATCCCCTGTCGTAATAGTCCTTCAGCTGTGATTCCAAATAATTTTGTAAGCTGTAACGTCACCTCGCTTCCTCCCTCCCCCCTGCCTCGGAAATAGGACGCAATGCAAGGCTTTGCTTTCGACTCCCACCAGTCAACGAGCTGCAGTACCCTATCCCTACCCTCAGTGACCCTACCCCACCATTCTTCGAACCCTGCACCCCCTTCCTCACCCCTAAGCAATCCTACATTCAGCTTCCAGTAACCAGCATGAACTCTGACCACTCCCTCCCACTGCAAGTCAGCTATTACCGCTCTGTGATCCGAGAAACCTACATTGACCGTTTGCATGTCCCTTACCTCTATACCCCACATTACATAAATCTTGTCTAGTCGCGCCGCATATTCTCGCCTGACAAAAGTATGCTCAGGAGAGGGATCGGGACATCCCCAGGCGATCCAGATTCCACTGCAAACTATGCCACTGCCAAGAACCTCAACGGAATGGGATGGACCCCGGGACCCTTTCCCCTACCTAGGAACTAGCACGCCTGTGGGAAAAATCCCAAAGGTCAAAAAGAGGAAGGGCAAAAAGGAGGGGTGGGGACAAGGAAGAGGAAAGGAAAAAGGGGAGGATGGGGAGGATGGGATAGGGAAAGGGGGGATTAGGGGGGTAATTAGGTTCGGTCTGAGGAAGGAGACCGACAAGTCTAATTCCTCAGACCAAGAGCCTCTTCACCACGCCAAGGAGCCTCCCCTTGAAGAGGTTGATAGAATATAATGTTATGAATCAAATCAGTATTAGAGACAACAGAACATCTAGTAAAAGTAATCTGGTGCTTTTAAGTACCAGAAAATTTAATCAGTGAGTAGTGGCCCAATGGAAAACACGGGCGATAGCATTCTGGAGAGAGAGGAGTTAACTCCTGCACAAGCTATAGCAAAGTCATCAACAAAGTGATGACCAAATTTTAGAACAGAGACCAGATCATTAATAGCTGGTGGAAAAAGTGGTGCTAAGAACATTTCAGACTGCCATGGCACAAGAGATACAGGAGGGCCTCGCTTTGCAGCGCTCTGTTGATACAGCAGTTTTCAATTATACCCATTCATTTATTCAGGCTTCCTACAATAAATATATTCACCGCTCACTATAAGTACAAAAATATTTTAATGTAAGTAATGTGGGCACTATATGCATTCTTTAGACATAGCTCTCTTGCTCACTTAATGTTTTCAGGCTTTTATGTGCATTTGAAAGCGAAAAAATGCTAATTACACTAGTGATTTTCGCTGTAGTGACAGCCAAGAACCCAACCTTCTGTGTACGAGGCGCTATTGTACCTTCTTTGTCTGAGACAGCTGATTTCTTGTTAATTTAAGAAAACTTTACAACGGCGAGAATAAGTCGAGTGAGCCTCGTTACAATTAAGACAAGAGGATGGTTGGCTGCTAGATGGATTGGTATGGTCAGCAGCACCACGGGCCGGGCACACTGCCATATTATTATAATCAAAAAGAAGCGCTAAGCCACAAGGGCTATACAGCGCTGCAGGGTAGGGAAGGAAGCGAGGGTATTGGATGGCAGAAGGGAGGGGGGATGATCAGCAGGTTACAGAAAACAGCGGGACAGGGGATAGTACGGGGGTAGAGGGTGGCAAGAGATTGAAGTAGAAAGGGCTGAAGGTATCAGAATTTGTGAAGTAAGTCAGTTGTTGTCAAAAAGTCAATGAGAGTGTCCGGATGAAAGGTGGGTCCATCAGCGAGAAGGGAAGGTAAAGAGAGAGCAGCGGGGCGAAGATGACGACAGAGGTAAATTCTGCGTGCTCGTTGATAAAGTGGGCAGTCCAACAGAATGTGGCTGACTGATAATGGAGCTTGGCAATTCTCACAGAGAGGAGCAAGACGCCTCTCCATGAGATATCCATGAGTAAGACGAGTATGGCCAATGCGAAGACGGGAGAGAGTAGTCTCCCAACCTCGACACTGGTGATAAGAAGACGGCCAGTAACCTATACTCGGTTTAATAGATTGAAGTTTGTTGCCGAGCATAGTAGACTAACGTTGTTGCCAACGGGTGTGAAGGTGGGAAGATATTGCAGCAAAATAGTCCGTAAATGGAATACCTCTATAAGAAACTGGTAGGTCATGTACTGCTGACCGCGCAGCAGTGTCTGCCTGTTCATTGCCCTGTATGTCAACATGACCAGGGACCCAACAAAAAACAATATCTTTATGCTTGGTAAAGATGCAGCGTAGCCAAAGTTGGATACGGAGGACTAAGGGGTGAGGTGTATCAAATTTTTGTATAGCCTGTAAAGCACTAAGGGATTCTGAGACAACCACAAATGATGACACAGGCATAGATGCAATATGGATAAGTGCTGTAAGGATGGCATATAATTCAGCAGTAAAAATACTAGCCGAAGATGGTAAATGCCCTTGTACGACGCTGTCCGGAAACACTGCTGCGAATCCTACGCCGTCAGAAGACTTAGAGCCATCTGTGTACACAGCAATGGCATGAGAATGAGAGTGAAAGTGGTCAAGAAAAAGAGAGCGGGAAGCGACCGTAGACAGTTGGGCTTTCGAGCAAGGGAGGGAGAAAGAACAGACTCGAACAGCTGGAACTTCCCAGGGGGGTAGGGAAAAGTGAGATGCTACATGTACATAGAAAGGTGGTAGTTGAAGAGAAGACAAGAGCGAATGAAGGCGAAGAGAGAAGGGACGGAGTAAACAGGGGCGGCGAACAAATAAAGAATGTCTACTAATATCAGTGACCATTCTATAAATGGAAGGATTGCGGAGATCATGAGAGCGTACATAGTAGCGCAGGCAATGGGCATCACGGCGATCGGATAAGGATGGAACATTCGCTTCTGCATAGAGGCTCTCGACAGGGGAAGAGCGAAAAGCACCAAGGCATAAATGTAATCCTTGGTGATGAATGGGGTTAAGGCTAGAGAGAGTAGCAGGAGATGCCGCTGAATAGATCTGGTCACCATAATCAAGTTTCGATAAAATAAGGGTGGAATGTAGGCAAAGGAGGGTTCGACGATCAGCTCCCCATGAAAGATGAGCAAGGGTTTTAAGAAGGTTCAGCCGGCTGTGACAAGTTGCCTTCAGAGAGGTAATGTGAGGTTTCCAAGATAACCTACGATCAAAGAGGAGGCCCAGAAACTTGACTGTATCACGTTCAGGGATACGGGAGCCATAGAGGTACAAAGGATGATCGGAGATGACAGAGCGTCTAGTGAAAGTAATTTGGTGGGTTTTAGTGCTGGAAAATTTAAACCCACGTGTGGTGGCCCAATTGGAAACACGGTCGACTGCATGTTGGAGAGAAACTGTAATGAGGTGACAGTCAGCGCCTGCACAGGCAATAGCGAAGTCATCAACATAGAGTGATGACCAAATATTTGATGGAAGACTAGAGGCCAAATCATTAATAGCAAGGAGAAAAAGTGTTGTGCTCAGAACACATCCCTGGGGGACACCTTCAGCTTGGATAAAGTCTGGGGAGAGCACATTATTAACCCGAACACGGAAATGCCTGTCAGTTAAAAAGTTCTTAAGGAAGGATGGTAGATTGCCTCGAAGGCCTAAGGAGTGGGCTTGCGCTAAAATATTATACCTCCAAGTTGTGTCATATGCCTTCTCAAGGTCAAAAAATATGGCAATAACTGAGTGGTTATTCGCAAAGGCATTACGAACATACGTATCCAAGCGTAGTAAGGGGTCTATGGTAGAACGTCCCTTACGAAAGCCATATTGACGAGTGGAGAGACTGTTGTGTCTCTAAATACCACACTAAACGTCTATTTACTAGGCATTCCATTACTTTGCAAACTGCACTGGTAAGAGCAATGGGACGATAGTGGGAGGTTTCATGTCCCGTAGTGCCTGGTTTGCGGAAAGGGAGAACAATGGCGGATTTCCACAGCTGTGGAAGAACTCCTTGTGACCAAATAAGATTGTAAAGGCGTAATAGGACTGCAAGGGCTGACTGATGTAAATGTTGTAGCATACGAATATGAATGTCGTCGGGCCCAGCTGCCGATGATCGACAAGCTGAGAGTGTTGCCTCCAGTTCTTGAAGTGTAAAAGGCACATTATACTGTTCTTCTCTGAGAGAAGAAAAGTCCAAGGGTGCTAACTCTCTGGCAGACTTTGAGGAAAGAAATGAGGGGCATAGATGGAGTCCCTGAGAAATACGGACCAGATGATTGCCAATTTCATTGGCAACATCTAGTGGGTTTGCTATATCAACACCGGCAACCCGCAGAACAGGAGCCGGGTCAGGAGAATATTTACCACTCAGTTTTCGTACTTTTTTCCAGACTGCACTCATAGAGGAAGCAGAGGTGATGGTGGAGACATAATCTCGCCAGCAAGTGCGTTTAGCGTCATGGATGACACGGCGAGCGATCGCACGCTTCTGTTTAAAATCAAGGAGTCTCTCTGTGGTTCTATTGTACCAGTACCTGCCCCATGCAGCGAGTTTCAAACGTACTGCACGAGCACAAGCAGGAGACCACCAAGGCACACATTTCTGAGAATGCCTGCCCGAAGTTTGGGGTATAGAATGAGAAGCTGCGGTGAAAACGGAGGACGAGAAGAGGTGTAAAAGCTCATCGATGGAGGACGAAGAAGGAACCTCTTTAAAAACAGTTAGGTGTGAGTAAAGGTTCCAATTTGCCCGATTAAATTGCCAGCGTGGGGTGCGAAGAGGTGGCGAATATGAAGGGGAAGTAAGAATGATTGGGAAATGATCACTGTCATGTAAGTCCGGGAGAACAGACCAAGTGAAGTCTAATGCGGCGGAGGAAGAGCAGACTGAGAGATCGATGCAAGAGAGAGTATGAGTCCGAGGATCAAAATGGGTGTGAGTACCTGTATTTAAAACATGGAGGGGGTGGGTGGCAAGAAAAGCCTCTAACTGAATTCCACGGGAATCACAGTGAGACCCCCCCCCCCAGAGGAAATGGTGGGCATTAAAATCACCAAGTAACAGAATCGGTGGCGGTAATGACGAAACAAGGAAGGCAATATCCGGAATAGATAATGCCCGAGAAGGAGAGAGATATAAAGAACAGAGCGTATACCACCTATGTAAGTGGATACGGGCTGCTGTGTAATGCAGCGAAGTATGAACAAATAGCTGATGGTACGGAATATCAGTGCGTAGAAGAAGGGCACTTTCATTAAAGGTCCCATCAGGAAAAGGATCTGAAGAATACAATAAATTATAGCCTGAGATGGGAGAAATAACAGCAGAGTGTAATTTTGGTTCCTGTAAGCAAACACCAACAGGGGCAAACTGGGAGAGTAACATCTGAAGCTCACCCTGATTACCCCTGAGGCCGCGTATATTCCACTGTAAATAGGCCATGATTGGCAATGATAAAGATACTTGAAATCCGCAGGTAAGGGTTCCTATGGACTAGAGGGGTTAGAAAAGTCCACATGTGGAGGCAGTGGAAAACGTTCAAGCAGCGAAGGAACAGTGCGCTGTGAAGAAAGGAGTTGTGCAGATGGAGCAGAGGAGCGAGAAAGAGCGGAAGGTGGATCAGTGTCCATTGATGGTTTGGTCTCTGCAATATATTCAGAGATTGCTTCAAGTGTTTCGGAATTCAGAGACGTCGTATGGGAGACAATATTGGAAATGGTAGGGGGAGGATGAGTAAAGATTGGAACTGTATTGGACTGTACCAAGGTAGGGGGGCGCAAAAGGGTGGAGGGAACTGGAGAAGCATGGCAGGGGACAGAAGAGGCAGGAACCTGGGAGGTGGTAGAAGAGGAAGAAACTTGGGAGGGAACAGGGGAGGAAGGTACAGTACGAGGAGGAGGGTGAACCTCTACACTTGTAACTGAGCCAGTGAGAGGGGGAGAACCAGGGACAGAGACAGGGAGGGTAAAATGAGGAGGTGGAAGATGGGTAGGAGGTGTTAACGGACCTTTTTTTGACTTTTGAGAAGTAGAGGGACGATTGGGAGGAGGTGTCGTACGAGGTCTCGTCGATACTGAGGCTTGTGAGAGAGAACTCGAAGAAGCGAGATCAGACTGAGGCATTGAAGTAGGGACGTCTGAGCCGAGGACAGCAAAAGGATTAGATACAGGAGTGACTATGGGAGAGGTAACCACAGAGGTGGGTGTAGAAGATGGGATACCAGAAGTGGGGGGACGTTTTGAAACACGGGAATAAGAAACACGTGGGAGTCTCCCTTGGAGGTGGAGATGAGAAACTGCCATGGCATAAGGGAGACCTTCTGTCTCTTTGAGGTAACGGATTTCCCGCTCGTTTAAATAGACTTGACAACGGCGAGAGTACGAAGGGTGAGCCTCATGACAGTTAAGGCAAGAGGGAGATCGATTGCAAGACGTATTAGAATGGTCATCGGCACCACAGACTGGGCATTCAGCGATAGATCTGCAATATTTCGCTGGATGGCCAAATCGCCAGCAATTTCTACACTGTTGTGGTGTAGGGATCACCTTTCGAACTTGTAACCGATGTCCTGCTATATAAACTGAGGATGGGAGTTCTCGGCTGTCAAAAGTTAAACGAGCCACATTGCTAGGGTATCGTCTCCGCCCGCAGGCAGGAAGAACGTAAGTGTCTACCTTGAGGATTGGGAGATCTTGGAGTTCCAGCTGTTCAAGAATGTCAGTGCCACATGTCTGGAAATTTTGTTGAACTATGGTATGGGGCAGAATGACGGTACCACTACAAGAATTGAGGGAATGATGTTTTTCAAGAGTGACAGGAACAGTATCGATATGGGAAAGACGAGAGAGCTCATGAGCCTGGGTAGCATTCTGTACGGTAATGATGCGCGTACCGCTCTTAAGAGCATGAAAAGAAATATCTTTACCAACATGGCGTAGGAGTGCCTTGCCAATACTGTGGTCAGAAAGATAGGCAGTAGAGGAAGTCGGTCGTAAAGTGAAGAATTTAGTCCATTGTTCAGTCTGAAACTGAGCGTGGAACGGTAGTGAAGGACGTGTCAATCGTTTCTGAGAAGAACGAGAAGGTGGAGAAGGATCATCAGCAGGTAATTGTCATTGGCGTTTAGGCATGGGACCAGAGTTGGTCCGACGTGGAACGGGTCGGCGATTTGAAAATTGCCGCACCGTAGAGGGAGAGGCCGGAAGCATAGTCAGAGGAGAGCGAAGGTCCGATAAATCGAAGGAGTCAGTCGAGGCCTCAGTACCTGAAGCGGGTGAGGAAACAGCACCAGCAATAGGTACAGAGGCATGAGGAGTGTCTGAAGAGTGGTCCAAAGATGAGGCAGGGTCAGAACGGGGTGCGGTATCAAGAAATGGCCTGGGGGTAGTAGGTTCATGGACTAGGGCTGCCATGGTTAGGTTACTTTTTTGTTTTTAAGAAAAAAAGGAAAAGAAAAGAAAAATAAAAAAAAGAATAAAAAAAGGGGGGACCAGGGAGGGATAGTTCCTAGGAGGAATGAAAGGGCCAGAAATCTCCCTCCGCACCCAAGAGGACCTCAGCACCGCAAGTAGCGCAGATGCAGCATGGAACCCGTGCCATACCCTACCCATCATGCTAGTAAACTAACAATCCGGGATAGCAACCTCACATCTGCCGAGCTACCTCGGTGGACAAAAGAGAGGGCGGCCGGATATCCACCACAAAGCATACCTCCTTCGGCCACCACCCCCAGAATCCGAAAGGTGGCTTCCAGAGATACACCCGTCGCCCGAAAGACACCCAAAGCTACTCCGGGATACCGGAGAGGGATCGGGACATCCCCAGGCGATCCAGATTCCACGGCAAACTACGCCACCGCCAAGAACCTCAACGGAATGGGATAGACCCCGGTATCCTTTCCCCTACCTAGGAACTAGCGCGCCTGTGGGAGCAATCCCAAAGGCCAAAAAGAGGAAGGGCAAAAGGGAGGGGTGGGGAGGAGGAGGAGGAAAGGAAAAAGGGGAGGATGGGATAGGGGAGGGGAGATTGGGGGGTAATTAGGTTCGGTCTGAGGAAGAAGACCGACAGGTCTAATTCCTCAGACCAAGAGCCTCTTCACCACGCCAAGGAGCCCCCCTTGAAGAGGGCACACTGCCATAGTCCTACAATGTTTTGCCAGGTGGCCAAAGCACCAGCAATTTTTACATTGTTGTGGTGTGGGGATCAATTCTCGTACTTATAAAGGTGTACCGCAAATGTTAACAGAGGATGAAATTAGCATGAAACATTTTGACCCACATGGCATAGTGCACCTTGCTGATTATGTGATCTGAAAGACAGTGGGAGATGTCGGTTGTCGAGTGAAGAACTTAGTCCATTGTAAATCATGAAACGTAGAGTAAGTGTCATGCTGGTCGTTTGTGGGAAGAGCGAGAGGAAACCGAGTGTTATTCATTATGATCATAGTCGTTAAAGTGAGGGACAAGTGGTAGTTCGTCCCGAGACCAATGGACAATCTGAAAAATCGTCGCACTGTAGAGGATGAAGCCGGAAACAGTCAAAAACGAGCAGAGGTCGGACATATCAAGAGGGTCAGACAGAACCTCTGTACCAGAAGTGGGCAATGATTTTACCCAAAGAAGGTACCGGTTTGTTAGAGGTCCGAATAACGGTCTAAAGACGAGGCAGTGTCGTGAGGATATACCACAGGAGAAAGGTATCCGGGAAAAGGAATTTCAGGGACATGGGACTCCAATTAAGTTCTTTTCTCTTTCCTTTCCGGCCTCACTGAGAACCGAAGAGTGCCCTCAGTGCGGCCGGTAGTGCAGATGAGGTGGAACCTGTACCCTGCCCTGCCGGTAAACCGGCAATGCAAGATAACTTCACATTTACAGAGCCACCTCGGCGAATAGAAGAGGGCGAGTGGAAGCCCGCCACAGGGCCACCACATCTCGGAACTGACAGGCAGCCTTCAGATACACCTGTCACCCAAAGAACACTAAGCCGCCCTCCGGGACTCCAGAGGGTGGAACCAGATTCCACGGCAAACACTGCCACCAAAAAGCTCAGTGGAATAAGATGAACAGACTCCCCAACCAACCTCTGTAATGAAAGACATTCAGGTTCAGTCCACGAGAAAGTAGAGTATAGTCTCGGATCGAGAGAATCTCTCCTATATGAGGGCACCTCCACGGAGATGGCTAGATAAAATCCTTGGATCTTGAGCTTTTCTTCCCTCCCTCCCCTTCAGCCCATCATGGAACCCCCCCCTCCTACCCCATTTAAGGCCAAACCTTGTTACCTTAGTAATGGCGCATTCAAGAGGCTACATTGGGCTGATAAGGGACACTTGAAAATAATTTTATTTAACCACCACCATCATTGAATCTAACCTTATTGCCTTCCATTTCCAGGTGCTTTACGACCCTTCCTGGTTTAGCGCTCATTAATAATGGCACAACTTGCTGTGGTTAAGATAATTAGGTCCAGGAGACTCTTATAACCGTTTTATTTACCCAAAATGCAATACATATAAAACCGGAGGTCGCTTTAAACGAGTCATGTAACCTGGTACACGATAATGTTCAAAAAAAATAATATGAAGGTTTATTAAGGAAATTTTGTACATCTAGAGAATACATTTCATTGTGCATTGGCACCACCAGTTATGAAGATTACATTAATTACATTAGCTCTCGTGTGGGTGGCAAATTTTTCCATGGTCACTGGTACGAGTTTTTAAAATATTAGCTAAAAATTAAGCCAGGTTAGGATATGCTTTTGTTATATCTCTGGACTGGGATTTTCTATATTTCCTAAAATACTTTAGTATTAAATAGTAAGCAGTGCTGAGGAACTTTTCAAAACTGCTTTGAATGCATCTTACATAATGTTTTTTTACAGATTATGCAACTACCTTTGGCTGAACTTTTACATCAAGATCTCTGTTGACTTTATGAACATTATAAATTTCATCCATCTTTTCGACCTTGTAACTTGAGACATTTCTCCTTCCCGACAAAGCTTTTCCGTTTTCTTCGTCTACTAATGATCTTAATTTATTCAACCCTTCGAATCTTTACTCTTTGCCTTGCTCAGCCTTCAGACGAGGCAGCAGACGTCTGCGGGCGTTGATGAACCACTGATTGATCTGCTGCGCAGACAACCCTGTCTGTTGCATCAAGAACACCTTCTGGTCGTCGTCAGGGTACGGGTGATGGTGGTGGTCGAACAGCCACGATGACAACATTTGATAAACCTGCAACAACATTCTGCACTTTTGACTGTGAAACAGACTAAAACATCAAAGCATATTATTATTATAATCAAAAAGAAGCGCTAAGCCACAAGGGTTATACAGCGCTGCAGGGTAGGGAAGGAAGCGAGGTATTGGATGGCAGAAGGGAGGAGGGATGATCAGTAGGTTACAGAAAACAGCAGGGCAGGGGATAGTACGGGGGTAGAGGGTAGCAAGAGATTGAAGTAGAAAGGGCTGAAGGGATCAGAATTTGTGAAGTCAGACAGTTGTTGTCAAAAAGTCAATGAGAGAGTCCAGATGAAAGGTGGGTCCATCAGCGAGAAGGGAAGGTAAAGAGAGAGCAGCGGAGCGAAGACGACGATGGAGGTAAATTCTGCATGCTCGTTGATAAAGTGGGCAGTCCAACAGAATGTGGCTGACTGATAATGGAACTTGGCAATTCTCACAGAGAGCAGCAGGGCGCCTCTCCACGAGATATCCATGAGTAAGACGAGTATGGCCAATGTGAAGACGGGAGAGAGTAGTCTCCCAACCTCGACACTGGTGATAAGAAGACTGCCAGTAACCTATACTCGGTTTAATAGATTGAAGTTTGTTGGCGAGCATAGTAGACCAACGTTGTTGCCAATAGGTGTGAAGTTGGGAAGATATTGCAGCAAAATAGTCCATAAATGGAATACCTCTACATGAAACTGGTAGGTCATGTACTGCTGACCGCGCAGCAGTGTCTGCCTGTTCATTGCCCTGTACATCAACATGACCAGGGACCCAACAAAAAACAATATCTTTATGCTTGGTAAAGATGCGGCGTAGCCAAAGTTGGATACGGAGGACTAAGGGGTGAGGTGTATCAAATTTCTGTATAGCCTGTAAAGCACTAGGAGTCTGAGACAACCACAAATGATGACACAGGCATAGATGCAATACGGATAAGTGCTGTAAGGATGGCATACAATTCAGCAGTAAAAATGCTAGCCGAAGATAGTAAATGCCCTTGTACGACGCTGTCCAGAAACACTGCTGCAAATCCTACGCCATCAGAAGACTTAGAGCCATCTGTGTACATAGCAATGGCATGAGAATGAGAATGAAAGTTGTCAAGAAAAAGAGCGGGAAGCGACCGTAGACAGTTGGGCTTTCGAGAAGGGAGAGAGAAAGAACAGACTCGAGCAGCTGGAACTTCCCAGGGGGGTAGGGAAAAGCGAGATGCTACATGTACATAGAAAGGTGGTAATTGAAGAGAAGACAAGAGCGAATGAAGGCGAAGAGAGAAGGGACGGAGTAAACAGGGGCGGCGAACAAATAAAGAATGTCTACTAATATCAGTGACCATTCTATAATTGGAAGGATTGCAGAGATCATGAGAGCATACATAGTAGCGAAGGCAATGGGCATCACTGCGATTGGATAAGGATGGAACGTTCGCTTCTGCATAGAGGCTCTCGACAGGGGAAGAGCGAAAAGCACCAAGGCATAAACGTAATCCTTGGTGATGAATGGGGTTAAGGCTAGAGAGTAGCAGGAGATGCCGCTGAATAGATCTGGTCACCATAATCAAGTTTCGATAAGATAAGGGTGGAATGTAGGCGAAGGAGGGTTCGACGATCAGCTCCCCATGAAAGATGAGCAAGGGTTTTAAGAAGGTTCAGCCGGCTGTGACAAGTTGCCTTCAGAGAGGTAATGAGAGGTTTCCTGGATAACCTACGATCAAAGAGGAGGCCCAGAAACTTGACTATCACGTTCAGGGATACGGGAGCCATAGAGGTACAAAGGATGATCGGAGATGACAGAGCATCTAGTGAAAGTAATTTGGTGGGTTTTAGTGCTGGAAAATTTAAACCCACGTGTGGTGGCCCAATTGGAAACACGGTCGACTGCATGCTGGAGAGAAACTGTAATAAGGTGACAGTCAGCGCCTGCACAGGCAATAGCGAAGTCATCAACATAGAATGATGACCAAATACTTAATGGAAGACTAGAGGCCAAATCATTAATAGCAAGGAGAAAAAGTGTTGTGCTCAGAACACATCCCTGGCTGACACCTTCAGCTTGGATAAAGTCCGGGGAGAGCACATTATTAACCCGAACACGGAAATGCCTGTCAGTTAAAAAGTTCTTAAGGAAGGATGGTAGATTGCCTCGAAGGCCTAAGGAGTGGGCTTGGGCTAAAATATTATACCTCCAAGTTGTGTCATATGCCTTCTCAAGGTCAAAAAATATGGCAATAACCGAGTGATTATTCGCAAAGGCATTACGAACATACGTATCCAAGCGTAGTAAGGGGTCTATGGTAGAACGTCCCTTACGAAAGCCATATTGACGAGTGGAGAGACTGTTGTGTGTGTCTAAATACCACACTAAACGTCTATTTACTAGGCATTCCATTACTTTGCAAATTGCACTGGTAAGAGCAATGGGACGATAGTGGGAGTTTTCATGTCTCGTAGTGCCTGGTTTGCGGAAAGGGAGAACAATGGTGGATTTCCACAGCTGTGGAAGAACTCCTTGTGACCAAATAAGACTGTAAAGGCATAATAGGACTGCAAGGGCTGACTGATGTAAATGTTGTAGCATACGAATATGAATCGTCGGGCCCAGCTGCCGATGATGGACAAGCTGAGTGTTGCCTCCAGTTCTTGAAGTGTAAAAGGCACATTATACTGTTCTTCTCTGAGAGAAGAAAAGTCCAAGGGTGCTAACTCTCTGGCAGACTTTGAGGAAAGAAATGAGGGGCATAGATGGAGTCCCTGAGAAATACAGACCAGATGATTGCCAATTTCATTGGCAACATCTAGTGGGTTTGCTATATCAACACCGGCAACCTGCAGAACAGAGCCGGGTCAGGAGAATATTTACCACTCAGTTTTCGTACTTTTTTCCAGACTGCACTCAGAGGAAGCAGAGGTGATGGAGAATCTCGCCAGCAAGTGCGTTTAGCGTCACAGATGACACGGCGAGCGATCGCAAGCTTCTGCTTAAAATCAAGAAGTCTCTCTGTGGTTCTATTGTACCGGTACCTGTCCCATGCAGCGCGTTTCAAACATACTGCACGAGCACAAGCAGGAGACCACCAAGGCACGCATTTCTGAGAATGCCTGCCCGAAATTTGGGGTATAGAATGAGAAGCTGCGGTTAAAACGGAGGATGAGAAGAGGTGTAAAAGCTCATCGATGGAGGACGAAGAAGGAACCTCTCTAAAAACAGTTAGGTGTGAGTAAAGGTTCCAATTTGCCTGATCAAATTGCCAGCGTGGGATGCGAAGAGGTGGTGAATATGAAGGGGAAGTAAGAATGATTGGGACATGATCGCTGTCATGCAAGTCTGGAAGAACAGACCAAGTGAAGTCTAATGCGGCGGAGGAAGAGCAGACGGAGATCGATGCAAGAGAGAGTGAGAGTCCGAGGATCAAAATGGGTGCGAGTACCTGTATTTAAAACATGGAGGGGGTGGGTGGCAAGAAAAGCCTCTAACTGAATGCCACTGGAATCACAGTGAGACCCCCCCCCAGAGGAAATGGTGGGCGTTAAAATCACCAACAGAATCGGTGGTGGTAGTGACGAAACAAGAAAGGCAATATCCGGAATAGATAATGCCCGAGAAGGAGAGAGATATAAAGAACAGAGCGTATACCACCTATGCAAGTGGATACGGGCTGCTGTGTAATGCAGCGAAGTACGAACAAATAGCTGATGGTATGGAATATCAGTGTGTAGAAGGGCACTTTCATTAAAGGTCCCATCAGGAAAAGAATCTGAAGAATACAATAAATTATAGCCTGAGATGGGAGAGATAACAGCAGAGTGTAATTTTGGTTCCTGTAAGCAAACACTAACAGGGGAAAACTGGGAGAGTAACATCTGAAGCTCACCCCAAATACCCCTGAGGCCACATATATTCCACTGTAAATAGGCCATGATTGGCAATGATAAAGATACCTGAAATCCGCAGTTAAGGGTTCCTACGGACTAGAGGGGTTAGAAAAGTCCACATGCGGAGGCAGTGGAAAACGTTCAAGCAGCGAAGGAACGGTGCGCTGTGAAGAAAGGAGTTGTGCAGATGGAGTAGAGGAGAGAGAAGGAGCGGAGGGTGGAACAGTGTCCATTGATGGTTTGGTCTCTGCAATATATTCAGAGATTGCTTCAAGTGTTTCAGAATTCAGAGACGTCGTATGGGAGACAATATTGGAAATGGTAGGGGGAGGATGAGTAAAGATTGGAACTGTAATGGACTGTACGAAGGTAGGGGGGGGGCGAAAGGGTGGAGGGAACTGTAGAAGCGTGGAAGGGGACAGAAGAGGAAGAAACTTGGGAGGGAACAGGGGAGGAAGGTACAGTACGAGGAGGAGGGTGAACCTCTACACTAGTAACAGAGCCAGTGAGGGGGAGAACCAGGTACAGAGACAGGGAAGGGAAAATGAGGAGGTGGAAGATGGGTAGGAGGTGTTAACAGACCTTTTTTAGACTTTTGCGAAGTAGAGGGACGATTGGGAGGAGGTGTCATACGAGATCTCGTCGCTACTGAGGCTTGTGAGAGAACACGAAGCAAGATCAGACTGAGACGTTGAAATAGGGACGTCTGAGCCGAGGACAGCAAAAGAATTAGCTACAGGAGTGACTATGGGAGAGGTAACCACAGAGGTGGGTGCAGAAGATGGGATACCGGAAGTGGGGGGACGTTTTGAAACACGGGAATTAGAAACACGAGGTAGTCTCCCTTGGAGGCGTAGATGAGAAACTGCCATGGCATAAGGGAGACTTTTTGCCTCTTTGAGGTAACAGATTTCCCACTCGTTTAAGAAGACTTGACAACGGCGAGAGTACGAAGGGTGAGCCTCATGACAATTAAGGCAAGAGGGAGGTCGTTTGCAAGACGTATTAGAATGGTCATTGGCACCACAGACTGGGCATTCGGCGATAGATCTGCAATGTTTCGCTGGATGGCCAAATCGCCAGCAATTTCTACACTGTTGCGGTGTAGGGATCACCTTTCGAACTTTTAACCGATGTCCTGCTACATAAACTGAGGATGGGAGTTCACGGCTGTCAAAAGTTAAATGAGCCACATTGCTAGGGTATCGTCTCCGCCCGCGGGCAGGAAGAACGTAAGTGTCAACCTTGAGGATTGGGAGATCTTGGAGTTCCAGCTGTTCAAGAATGTCAGTGCCACATGTCTGGAAATTTTGTTGAACTATGGTATGAGGCAGAATGACGGTACCACTACAAGAATTGAGGGAATGATGCTTTTCAATAGTTACAGGAACAGTATCGATATGGGAAAGACGAGAAAGCTCATGAGCCTGGGTAGCATTCTGTATGGTGACGATGCGCGTACCGCTCTTAAGAGCATGAAAAGAAATATCTTTACCAACATGGCGTAGGAGTGCCTTGCCAATACTGTGGTCAGAAAGATAGGCAGTAGAGGAAGTCGGTCGTAAAGTGAAGAATTTAGTCCATTGTGCAGTCTGAAACTGAGCGTGGAAAGGTAGTGAAGGACGTGTCAATCTTTTCAGAGAAGAACGAGAAGGTGGAGAAGTATCATCAGCAGGTAATTGTCGTTGTCGTTTAGGCGTGGGACCAGAGTTGGTCCGACGTGGAACGGGCCAGGAGAGCGAAGGTCAGATAAATCGAAGGAGTCAGTCGAGGCCTCAGTACCTGAAGCGGGTGAGGAAACAGCACCGGCAAGAGGTACAGAGGCATGAGGAGTGTCCAAAGAGTGGTCCAAAGACGAGGCGGGGTCAGAACGGGGTGCGGTATCAAGAAGGGGCCCAGGGGTAGCAGGTTCATGGACTAGGCTGCCATGGTTAGGTTACTTCTTTCTTTTTGTTTTTAAGAAAAAAAAGAAAAAAATAAAAATAAAAAAGAATAAAAAAAGTGGGGACCGGGGAGGGATAGTTCCTAGGAGGAATGAAAGGGCCAGAAATCTCCCTCCACGCCCAAGAGGACCTCAGCACCGCAAGTAGCCCAGATGCAGCATGGAACCCGTGCCATACCCTACCCATCATGCCAGTAAACCGGCAATCCGGGATAGCAACCTCACATCTGCCGAGCTACCTCGGTGGACAAAAGAGAGGGCGGCCAGAAATCTGCCACAAAGCATACCTCCTTCGGCCACCACCCCCGGAATCCGAAAGGTGGCTTCCAGAGATACACCCGTCGCCCGAGAGACACCCAAAGCCACCCTCCGGGATACCTGAGAGGGATCAGGACATCCCCAGGCAATCCAGATTCCACGCCAAACTACGCCACCGCCAAGAACCTCAACGGAATGGGATGGACCCCGGTACCCTTTCTCCTACCTAGGAACTAGCGTGCCTGTGGGAAAAAAAAGGCCAAAAAGGAAGGGCAAAAGGGAGGGGTGGGGAGGAGGAAAGGAAAAAGGGGAGGATGGGATAGGGAACGGGGGATTGGGGGGTAATTAGGTTCAGTCTGAGGAAGTAGACCGACAGGTCTAATTCCTCAGACCAAGAGCCTCTTCACCACGCCAAGGAGCCCCCTTTGAAGAGGCATCAAAGCATAAACTAGTGCAATATAATTCTGAACTCTTCCAAGTGATATGCAAGAAAAATGAAACTAATTCCTGTTATATTAAAAAATGAAGCGCTAAACCTACAAGGCTCATTCAACATCTGTTTGCTAACGTCACAAATTATAAATGCTTTCTGCTCGCTTTCAGACAAATTTTAAATGCATCGACGAGAGAAGTCAGTCTCTTAAAATGTTCAGATAATCTAAGATTATAGGTTCTTTCCCTGGACAGATAATTATAGTAAAATCTAGCTTCAAGGAAAGGCCAAGAAAAGTTTCTAAGGTAGAATAATAGCTCTTAGGCTATAAAAATGAAGCTTCAAGAAGCTTGTCAAAAGTGTTGCCCACCTCTCTAGAATGACAGCTCCTCCTCCTCCGAGTCTCTGACGAGTCCTGTGTGTTGCAGGAGTGAGGAATGGGTGAGAAAGGTGCCAGCAAGTGCTCCAGCTGCTGAAATGGCTCCCGCACTCCTCTCTCCGCCTCACTGACTTCCACGCTCGCTGCACATTGTGATGCTGTCAGAAAAGTTTCACCTTGACACATCCACGGTATGGCTGAATTTAACCCTTGTTTACCTCACTTGTCATACCAAGAAGTTTCAAAGGTGACAAGATCCATTTGGCCATCACCCTATTAACACCAGTTTAGCGTAGTGAAGACTAAACATTTACATTTATTTAGATACCAATACTCTTATACAAACTAATTTGTTTACCAGATTGTTGTTGTTGCGGCGAGGCTTGAGAGCTGGTGTCGAAGGCATGTATCAAATGCAGAGGAGTGGAGGAACGCACCACCTCTATGTACCGCTGACACAAGTCCTCCACCGCCTCCTCTACTTCTGCTGGCTCCGCCTCCATCACCTCACTCAGCTTCGTCACCTGAGTCGCTACTCGCTCTGCAAAAAGCATCAAACATTTTTATCCTTGCCTCCCATCTCGTGTGCATGTGCAGAGGAGTTCGTTTGTAAATAGGAGTATATGTATGCATAGGTGTTCGTGAACATGCTCTTCCATTGTCTGCTACGCCTCTAATTCTTAACTGCCATTCACAAAATCCTCTATGTTGAATGCAGGAAGAACCACAAATACAAGTAACTTACTCATTAGTGAAGCGTGAGCATATGTTACAGCATCGAATATTACAGCGTCAATAGTTTGTGTGCGCGGGGAGGCATGTTTATTCTGGTAGGCTTGAGCGGCCTCGGGGTTCCTGCGCAAGTAGAGAGTCACCAGGTCCTCCGTGGAAGGAGGCAGGAAGGACAGCAGCGGCGCTGTGGGCGGACACACAACTTACCAATAGTAAGCACTATTATTATAATCATGGGGAGAGCTAAACCCGTAGGATTATACAGCACATGAGGGGGGGGATGGAAGGTATTCAGGCTCAACTCAGGGAACCTGAGCACAGATCCAATTCCCTAGATCAAGAGCCCCTCACCAGCGTCAAGGAACCTCCCTTGAGGTGGTAGTAAGCACTTCACAAGGGTTATACAAGAGCTTGGGGAAATGAATCGAGTTTTCAGGTTTCACGGGATCTAGAGAAAGTCAGATATACCCACATAGAAGACTCAACCGCGACACTTAGCAGTTTAAAACAGTGTCCATGGTACACGCTGATTTGTGTCTGCTTAAGCTAAAATTAAAAGAATGTTATGGCCTGAAAGATCCACATAACCAGCTAAAAGTCCATAAAATTTATGTACTTCCATCAAATATGCCACGAGACTAAAAATCTTAGTTTAAATAATGGATTATATTATAATTTAAATTTAAACCCCCTAAACTTACCTTCATAACGTACAACTAAACGTGCGTCACAACAGCAAGCCAAACGTAGCATATTAAACTTCTGCAAACAGGCGGCTGAGTGGGAACGGGTTCTAGTTAAATTTCACCATTCAACACTGATTTAAACCACCACAACAGTAAAACCACAGTACAAATTAAAACAGTTCTTGTAGCAATAAGGGAAATCTTAACAGGTTGTAATAAAGTCACTATTTAATCCATAATGTATCCTCAGATTTCAGTGAAGGTCTCAGCCGTGTGTGATGCATGCGCCACAGCCTTAATCGACAAAATAGAGTATTAAAAACATAAAAAAATGAAGGGTCTTAATTTTTTTTTATTTACCGCGAACATACTACTAGCAACGTTGTGATACGAGCGTTATTAAGTTTTAACTGGCTGTTTAAAGTTTACGAAAAAGGTTTTTTTTAATACTTTAATGTACTAAAACAAAGTGTCCTTTATTGCAAACAAATCTGAGGTAAAAATTAAAGTTTGAGTCAAGCCATGTTGTCGATGTTTACACTACGACCAGAATAAAGCACACAACATGGCTGTCAGTAACCCTGCACAACACTCTTACATTTTGAAGCTGAAAAATCCCACTTTACCCACGACATTCCACCACAACCATCAACAGACGCCAGCCACTGACCAACGTTGAAATTGGCCTTATCGAAGTAGTAGTCAGTAACTGCGAGGTCCTTCAGCAAGGGAAAGAGAGGGTGGGAGCGGAACGCCCTGGTCGACTCCCTCAACACCACGTCTTGGATCAGAGCTCTCCTGGGGGAGACACCGCTGGCTGCTGCACCTGGGGCCATCCCGCCCACCACCGCCTGGTAAACCAAGGTTGTTCAGCTCAGTGACGCGTAGAAGTATACAGTTTAATGAAAAAAAAAAAGTCTGGCTGGCTTTACCGTAGTGTACAATAAAGCATATTAAAGAGGTTTACTTTTGATTTACTTAAACTAAGTCATCAGCTTCACACATTTTCGCTCTGTTTAATATAGTTTTTTATTGTTCAGTAGTATTCAAGGAGAGCCTTAAAAGAAGTATCTTCAGACTACTTCATCCCGTTTCAAGGCCTACCAGCTTTAAGAACTTTATATAGTCTCACCAGGTTAAAGTTAAAGCCAACCTATGAACCGAGCTTAACTTGTAATCACTTGACAATCAAATTTTATAAAAGTGGAAGATTTGTTGTTTCTTCGACCATTACTACAGAGTAATAATGGCATTATTGGCTGGACAGTGTCTCGCTTTAACTATGTAGGAAAAAGGGTTCAATATCTTAAACATCCCCGACAAATAAAAAAAAAAAACTGGTTTTAAGAGGTTAAATGAACACACACCTTGTCTGTACAGAGTGTCTGGTAAACTGTTTGGGGATGGCGCTGGGCCTGGAGGTGGTAGTGCTGAGATGAAGAAGTGTGTTGCTGGGGGTAAGAAGTGTGGTGCTGGGCTTGACTAGGGTTGTACTGGGAGAGTACAGAGTGGTGCTGAGCAAGGTAGGAGTGACGAGTGGTTCTTGCCTCTGGCCAGTCCTGGTACTGTGTAGAGAACATCTCCTGTCTGCCACGGTAATAAGTTCTTTTAGCTCTTTGCATGCTATTAACACCCTCCTCCCAGTAAACTTAGTGTTACCAAGTTTATTTAGATACAGGTACACACACGTACAATTATGTATAGTAACACGTGTAATATAATTACCTGGGATAATCCAAGAAAGTCAAAGTGACTACAATACCTTCCGCAGTTATTGGCATTACTATAACTTAAGACCACAATTCACTACATCCATAACTGCTCACCTTTTCCCGTGTGGGATCTCGTTCATCTGGGGAAGGGGAAAGGATGGTGCTTCACTGTGGGTGTTGGAGGTGGCTAGGGAGACAGAACCCAGCGAGGAGAAGAAAGGTGATATGGCTGGCCACGCCCCCTCAGCCTCGCTACCACCCCAGGACATGATGGACGGAAGAGATCCTGGTGGAGTTTGCTGTAGAGGAAGGGGGGGGGGGCAACGGGGCACCATATAATTTATAGGTTAAGAGCTGTTATCCTACTTCAGCTCATTTCAAAACAAAGCCCTATCTAATGTATACTAACACGCTGTGGGATGCGACCCATAACGGCCTAACAGCCAGATACCTAACTTTAAAGAGATCGTTACGTCTGTACACAGGCTGCAGGCTTCATTCTTTAATGAAGTTGTTGGAATGAAACATTTTGAGAGCTTTGACTGCCAAAGGTAATTAGCACCTTGGAGGTATTAACTGCAACAACGAAGTCTTGGGTGTTGCCACATTCGATTTTTCAAAGAGCATATAGAGGCATTTGATCGAACGTTATGATATATGCAAAAATAAAATAAGTGCTACATTTTGAAATAATGATCCTGCTTACAGTAGAATATTTCACATATGCAGTCATTCAATTCTTTATTACTTTCTTCTACAATGTAAATTTAAAGGATATTAATACACTAATACTTAGATTAATGAATGATGGACGTACTTAACATGTTAAATACTAATACCACAGTGGTTCAAAGTAAACATTAAATATTTGTCAAGTTTCATGTATTTTTTGTCAATCATATTTCATCAGGCGTGAAGAAAGTTGACGAACAGAACAAAAAGATGGGAGACGTAGAAGATAAAACAAATCTGACGATACTTGATGTTTGTGAACCTCACCTGGCAGCCGAGGTTAAGCCTGGGTGTAGCGCCGGTGAACGGCTCCTCAGGTGTTGTCATCATGTGTGGTGCTGAGGAGAGATGGTCTCCGCCTGGCGCCAGGGAGAACGTCACCTCCCCTAACTCCTGAATCGTTAATTTTAAAACTGTAGATTATGAGCATCCTAGGCGGCTCGAAGTGTATATAGCGACTGAGAACGTAGCACGTAGCGCAATTTATATAGTGTATTGTGATTATGAATTCTTTATTGTAAACCTTTTTGGTGAGGGACGATGGTTTTATTGTGTATGCATATATATATATAATATATATATATATAATGTTGTAATATGATGTTTTAAATAAAAAAATTAAAACTAACAATTAACAAAAGCAGAGAATACTGCAAACAGACTTTCATTACTTTAAATTATTTTAATTTAAAGGCATTACATTATTTCTGGCGTTCGGCTCTGGATACTTGCAATACTTCCAATGGAATTACTTTTTGTCTAAAATATAGAGAATTAAATTGTCATTAAATTTTCAGCTACTTTGTGTAATGAAAGTTGCGTGAAGAGGTGCTGCGTATTTCAGTTCTTATGCTACGAATACCACAGAAGCGAGGAGACTTCTGCACACAAAAGTGTAAGTGGCAGCAGATGGCTTACCTGCAAGTGAGGTTTATATTGAAGGCTCTGAGAAGAGGAGAGTGACGAACCGAAGATTGTACCGTTCTTGAAGTCTACCGCCGTCTCTCTCTTGGCTTGTGCTGTATCCAGTGGTGTGCTGCGGTACCTTCAGTAATAATACTTTCATGACTACCTTGATGCCAGCGAGGAGCTCTTAGTTCAAGTTGTTCGTGTTAATCTTCCCTTCATACAATCAAATCTTGATTACCTCCCATTTCCCATGTTAAGGGACTGACACTGTCGGTCATCCTGCTATCATGACCCCTACGAGATTAGTGCTTCATGATTACCAGCACACCGTGACGCGTGATGAACCGGAGAAATATTTATATTGATCAATTTACATATACCAGGGTATGAAAGGGTCAAGTTCGGTTATAAACATTGCTAATATCCCAGGCTGACCTTTCACTGTACATTTATTTTCATCTCCTTGCATATATGAAACTTTTGTACAGTAAGTCTAAATATATATATAACAGCTTCACCTTTACACATCTTCAGTAGTATGTCAATCATTTCTACAAGATAAAAATAGCTTCTAATAAGCCAGTTAATTTTTCTTTAACGTTAGCTGGCTTGAAAGAAGCAAGTAGCGAAATTAATCCCCCCAAAATCTATTCAGGGGCCAATTATTTTAAGTTTGACTTATGTAGTCAAATCAGGCACAGTACTGTATAAAATTTTATTAATCACATGGCACGAGTGTAGTGTAGTTAACATTAACTACACTCATGCCCGTGACAGCTAATATATATGCATATCAATCTTGCTTTAAAAATGTTTTCAACCTGGCCGCCTGAGTTACATCAGAAAGATAAATTTTAACAGAAAATCAATCGTTAGGTCAAGATTCAAGCAACACCTACAGGTCTCAAACATTCCAACATTTCTAGTAAGGTCACCTCGGGGTGGGAGTAACGAGGGGAGTGGCAGGGAACTCTCCGTGTTGAAGCAACATTTCCCCGAGGGCTTCTGACACTCCCATGTAGGAGAGGTCATATTTGCGTTGCCCCTCACCTAATCCCCCGCAGGTTCTCAGGATCTTGTCCACGGTACGACTCAGGTCCTGCGTAGACGGCGACCACACCTGCAAGATAGTTTTCTTTTTTCCAAAGTGTAGCAGAATAAACACTTAGTATAACTGGTTTTACATGAAAATTTATTATGTCTACGAAAAATGCCATAAACCAGTAGGTACTACAAGGCGGAAGGGTGATGCCGTCAGGAAATGCCAACAACCACCCAAAAAAAATATCCACATTTACCAGTTAGTGATATTCAAACTAATGTGGGCTAAGAAACTACATAACCAACTCTACACTATATATTCAACATCAAACTATCCCAAACTTCCTCCGAGACTCGCCTTGTTCAAGTTGCTGCTGCTGGCCTCGTTAGCATCGCAGTTCTGCTTACTTTTCGAAGAATCTCTCATGCTTGTAGAGATTTCGTTAAACTGTTCGTTAGTGTTATTGGTGGCCGTGAGGATGTCTGTGCTATTATTGTTCCTGGTGTCGCACTTCTCGCATCTAGCATTGTTGTTGTTGACCTCAGTGTTGAGAAGGGTCTTTCCAGCACATGCATAGGTGTTTGCGTCCGCGTTCACCTTATTCCCATCATATACGTAAGCGTTGGCCTGGGGGATCATTTTTCCAGTGTACGTGTGCTTGATAGTGTTAACGTTCTTTCCAGCACAAGTGTAGTTGAAGTTTGCGTCGAGGGGCAACTGTGACGTAGCTGAAGGACCCTGCGTCACTTTCAGGGACGTCGTTGAATTATCCAGCTGACTGCCGTTTCCTCCTAGCTCAGCACATTCATTTTTCTCTAAGTCACCGTTAATCTGACTGTTGTCCTGTTGCTGCTGCTGGTAGTCAGCGCTACAAAACTCATCATTTTCTGGAGAGAGAAAGACATCTTGATAATGTACTCAGTAATGCGGAAGCAAGGGAAGATGAAGGCTTCTGGGGAATGGAAGCTAGGAGACAAGCAAGCCAACAGTGTTCAACAAATGGTTTCAGGTAAACTTTCCTTCAGTTTTCTGAAGCAGGTGAAGTATTATTACATGTTCATTTAGACAAGAACGTTTGAATGGTGTCGCTATATTGAACAGCGACTTCATGAAAGCTAGACTTCAACCACATTATACTCGCCTCAGCAGAGAAGGCAAGAACCTTAAATATCAACGAATTTAAAAGTCTTTAAACATTTTATGGTCCGAGGCAAAGACCTTTATAAACCACATGAAAGGGCGGGTGATGGAGCCTTCATGATGATGAAGAGCACTATTTAGGTCCTGTTGAAGCTACCATCCTTAGCTCTAACTTCACTCGGCGCTGCACGACCCCGTTTAGCGCTTCCTCGTAATTATATTTAGCAGATTAAAGCGATTCTGTCTTCTTCCCAACCCCCTACCCAAGACTCCTCCTCACCTCCCCCTCCTTCACTATTCACCGTTGGTTGACTCAAATTTCATTCCCGGGAAAGCGCTTAAACCCATATTAAAAAAATCATACATCCCCTTGATAGCGAGGAGAGCAAATGCGAGCAGAGAACGAATAGGGAACTCAAACTGCCCCCAAGACACCATACTTGAAGAGTATTTAACTTCAGGTCAACGCTGTCAGGCCCAGCTCTGCCACGACACAAACACTGCTGTTATGATTGTGGCCCTAAATTTAATTTTAATCAACGAGAAACTAAAGGAATGGGAGGCATTGAGGTTCGAACACAGGGAATATTTAATACTTTTTTTTTCACCAAGAGTCCATCACCTGCATGAAGGCTCCCTGACGGGTTTATCACAAACAATATATACAGATATTCACTTCACAAGTGTTTATTTGTATACATCCTCTTAACACAATTTAAATTACGATTGAGTGAAGCGCTAAATCCGTAATTATCATTAAACACAAGACCGTGGTTCGATCCTCCGTCCGCTAGACGCCAGACATCCTATGTTCGCAGCCAAGCTATTCCCGGTACGGCAGTAACAGCCTGGTTGATCATGTCCTGAGCCGCTGCGAGGCCTGGTCATGGACCGGGCCGCGGGGGCATTGACCTGCGAAACACCCTGCAGGTATTCTCCAGGTATACAGCTACACAGCCACAAACTCCGGTACAGCTACATTACCTGTACACTTGATAAGCGAGTGAGCAAGTTCCTCCAGAGTGCTTTCACCAATTTTAAGGTAGACGAGACTGCTGTCCAGACAGTCGATGCTGTTCTCCGTCTCTGACGACATGGTGGCGGATGATTTCTCGTGGGCAAGGGGATGAAATTTGTCGTCTCTCGAACTTCTCTTGTCCGCCAACAAGGGTAACTGTGTCTTCCTGGTCGAGCGTGGAGACACACACTGCGCTACTCAGAATAATACTCAGTGGTAATGATGCACGAAAATTTTATAACACCACGTTGGTAACTACCGTAAATTAATTCGTGTTTTTATTGAAGGGGGTTTTGCTTCTCAGCGCCATCTGTTACCTGGATTAGCTTTACGTCAGAGAGAGAGAGAGAGAGAGAGAGAGAGAGAGAGAGAGAGAGAGAGAGAGAGAGACAGAGAGATGAGTCCTCTCGGTTGTAACAGTCTACCCCTGAGCTGCAGGTCACAGGCAGCTCACAAAAGAACACAACACGGGGTAGACAGGATTAGAGAATGAAAACTATTACGAAGTATTAAGACAAATGCCAACAAGTCTAAAATAACTTATTTCCATCATAGACATGGCATCCCTACTCCTGTCGAACTCAGAACTACTCTCTCACGAACATTTATACCACACACTTCATCCACAATAGTACTTGGAGTCAGCCTTGACTGCAGGCTACACATGAAAACTCACATCACACCTAAGACAGTTGTGGCGGGAATTGCACTCTCTCAGCTTTATAAGCTGAGAGGTGCACAAAACTCTACCTATACATTCACATTGCTTTAATCGGACCACTTATCACATACACTGTTTTTTCTCTAACTCTGACTGCAAGACTAATGCTCAAAGGCTACAACGAATCCAGAACCGGACGTTGCGCTGGGTGTTGGACGTGAGACGGCAGGACTATACCACGGCGAGTCACTCCATATCAGGACTGGTATACCAGCTCTTAACGTCTTCTGCAAAACACTAAGTAACAAACAACTTAACAGACTTGAGACATACTGACTCATGGACTTCCTTCCTTGACGACACTATCAGACGCCTTCACAACCTTCAAAACCTCTACTGAGCTCTTTACAATCCTGTTCCTCTACCACTTTACACTTAACCTTCTACTTAAGCCACTTTTCTTGCCCTTTCAGTACCTAGATGGTCTAAAGCAACTACCATCCTTTGCTTTAATATCTTCCATCCTCACTATACAAATATAGCCATGGACTTGCGTGCGCCTCTGTGTAGTTCAGTTGAGGAACTTTGCCCAGAGTCATCTGGGGCCACCACACCGTCCTCCCCAGATATAACATGATATAACTGACCAGAAAATAAATAGAAACTGACTCTCACATCACCGTGTACACATGTGCCTCATGAACGTACTGACTCACATCACTGTACACATGCGCCTCATGAAAGTACTGACTCGCATCACTGTGTACACATGCGCCTCATGAACGTACTGACTCACATCACTGTGTACACATGCTCCTCATGAATGTACTGACTCATATCACTGTGTACACATGCACCTCATGAACGTACTGACTCACATCACTATGTACACATGTGCCTCATAAACATACTGACTCACATCACTGTGTACACATACGCCTCATGAACGTACTAACTCACATCACTGTGTACACATGTGCCTCATGAACGTACTGACTCACATCACTGTGCACACATGTGCCTCATAAACATACTGACTCACATCACTGTGTACACATGTGCCTCATGAACGTACTGACTCACATCACTGTGTACACATGTGCCTCATGAACGTACTGACTCTCATCACTGTGTACACATGCGCCTCATGAACATACTGACTCACATCACTGTGTACACATGCGCCTCATGAACGTACTGACTCACATCACTGTGTACACATGTGCCTCTTGAACATACTGACTCACATCACTATGTACACATGTGCCTCATGAACATACTGACTCACATCACTATGTACACATGTGCCTCATGAACATACTGACTCACATCACTATGTACACTTGTGCCTCATGAACATACTGACTCACATCACTATGTACACATGTGCCTCATGAACATACTGACTCACATCACTGTGTACACATGTGCCTCATGAACATACTGACTCACATCACTGTGTACACATGTGCCTCATGAACGTACTGACTCACATCACTGTGTACACATGTGCCTCATGAACGTACTGACTCACATCACTATGTACACATGTGCCTCATGAACATACTGACTCACATCACTGTGTACACATGCGCCTCATGAACGTACTGACTCACATCACTGAGTACAAATGCGCCTCATGAACATACTGACTCACATCATTGTGTACACATGAGCCTCATGAACGTACTCTCACATCACTGTGTACACATGCGCCTCATGAACGCACTGACTCACATCGCTGTGTATATTTTCTTCTTGGTCGTAGGGAATTTAACGGTACTAAAAAACGGTAAAAAAGTAATGTGTCTTTTTGAGGATCAAATGAGATGGTGAGAGATGACCGGATATAACCATGCTAGAGCGCACAGCGGCCAACTTGTAGATGCTTCAAGAACGTACCTAGAATTTTCAGAGGCACAGTGACACCAAAACAATAAATTAACACAGTAGAAACCCGAATTTGTAAACAATGAGAAGATTTGTATATCACTTATTGACATTGAGAGGAGTGTTCCACCTCAGCTGAGCAGCTATTTAACTGATTATACATACATACATATATATATATATATATATATATATATATATATATATATATATATATATATATATATATATATATATATATATATATATATATATATATATATATATATATATATATATATATATATATATATATATATATATATATATATATGTATATAATATATATATATATATATATATATATATATATATATATATATATATATATATATATATATATATATATATATATATACATATATATCTATATATATATATATATATAATGTATATATATATATATATATATATATATATATATATATATATATATATATATACACTATATTCATACTGAGAACATTCTCAGTAATGGGGTTTAGTAAATACGGTGAATTTTGGTTTATTTTGTTTTATTAATCTTATATTCACTGTACTTTTTACATACCTATGTTATAAGGTATATTTAAATATATTGCATTAAGGAAGAAATCACAATAAAATGCGTGATTGCAAATATGAAAAAATATACCATAGTGAAAATAGAAAATAAAACGTGAGCGCTTTCATGTGTTTACACACATCCTCTGAAGATATGTGTGTAAACACATGAAAGCCCTCAGGTTTTTTTTTTCCTATTTTCACTGTGGTACTTTTTTCGCATTGCATTAATTTAATATAGTTTCCTCCGGTAGCACATACCTCCACACACGTCTTAAATACTTGTACACATAATATGATTAATTCCCAATACAGAAAATACGTCATGGAACATTGATTTAGAGACAGCATGAACTTGCTGTGTCCTCTAGGACACGACACCTTCAGGTAACATCGCAAATATTCATTACTATTGTGCCTTTAAATCCCCTCAAGGAAGGTTCCTTGATGTTGGTGAGGGGCTCTTGATTTAGGAAATTGGATCTGTGCTCCAGTTCCCCGAATTAACCCTGAATGCCTTCCACATTCCCCCCCCCCACGCGCTGTATAATCCTCCGGGTTTAGCGCTTCCCCTTGATTATAATAATAATAATGTGCCTTTAAATATTCACAGCTGTTTTGTTTTTTTAAGAATGTCTTCTGCCCACCAAATGCTGGTAGGATCATGATTTGTGGCAAAGGACCTTCCTCTCGTAGAGCCAAATACCGAGGAGCAGCAGGACGAGGGAGAGACAGAAGACCCAGGTGATGGCGAAGTGGACGGGGAACACCACTGCCGTCACCACTGACAGCAGAAGGTTGTTGAGAGCCGCCAGGTAGTCCTGTGGTCAAAGACTACTTAATACAGGATCATAGTGGGTTATTGGTAATGTTCACGTTAAGTATTAGTTCAGTCACTTGGAAGTCCGCGTTAATTAATTTATCACTTGCAGATTTTGAAAATAATGAAATACATTTTAGTAAATTAAATGTTATAGTGATATATATTGCCTTAACAATGCTGTCGAGGTTCCTGATAATGAGAGGAACACACAGTCCGGCCAAGGCTGATGCCACCACAGCAGCCAGAACCCGTAGCAGGAGAGTCGAACTCCATATTACACTCTGTGTGATGATAAAAATAATAACATCAATAATAACAATAATAATAACAATAATGAGAATAACAATAATGATAATATACAAGTAAAATTAATGAAATATAATTAACAAAAAGATAAAAATAAAGATGAGAATGAGAAATTACGGTGGTCCAGGCGCTGGAGGGACCCCCACTGCTTTAATACTTGCCCAGACCAGATCAGACCCTGATCCACCACGAGGTCTGGTCTCAGACCGGGCCACGGGGGCGTTGACCCTCGAAACTCTCTCCAGGCATATTCCAGGTAATACACATGAATCCCCGTGATCCACCTTCAAGAGCCTTATTAGTGGACTTCTCACATCGTTACTCTAGATGCATTGTTTATGGGACGTGGTTGACCAAACATAGAGCCTGGACTCGAGACATTATCACGCTAAGCCTGTAGGAGGCACGCAGTGCCTTGGCAGTAGGATGCCCCTCCTGACGAGGAGACTCACCTGCAGAAGAGACGTCAATGAGTTGTAGTCCAGCTGAAGAGGAAGAGTTATGGCCCCCAGAAGCGATCCCCACAGGTACAACCACGCCTGTTGCTCGCAGAAGCTTCGCTCGTTGTTCTTCAGCAGCAGCTGCAGCAGGGAAGAGGGCGTCGTTTTTAATAGGTTCTCTTCTAGAGATACTAGATCAGAGCCGTGAATTTCACCATTATCCTATGACAGTTCATATAAATACAGCAGGCCCCACTTTACAGCACCTTGCTTTACGGCATTTCACTAATGCGGCAGTTTTCAATAATACTCATTCTTCATTTATTCAGACTACCTACAATAAATATATTCACCACTCACTGTATGCTAATGACGAAAATATTTTAAAGTAAGCAATTATCACTGCTGTAAAACGAAAATCTCTGTAAAGTGAACAGAGCCTTTTTTCGCTTTCAAATGTATATGACGGCCTGATAACATGTTCACATTATCATATATTATGTATTTTATATTAGAGCTCCCCTCAAGGGAGGTTCCTTGATGCTGGTGAGGGGCTCTTGATCTAGGGAATTGGATCTGTGCTCCAGTTCCCTGTATTGAGCCTGAATGCCTTCCATAACCCCCCCCCCCCAATGTGCTGTATAATCCTATGGTTTTAGCGCTCCCTCATGATTATAATAATAATAATAATATGTTAGAGCTAGGTTCTATTGCTCACTTAATATATGATAAAGTAAACATGTTATCAGGCTGTCATATACATTTGAAAGTGAAAAAAGCTATGTTTCACTTTACAGTGATTTTTGCTTTGCAGCAGTAGCCGGGAACCTAACCTGCTGTATAAGCGGGGTCCTCCTGTAGATTCCATTAATATTGTAGTCATGGCAGTTGTAATATCGCTGGTCCACATAGTAACTCACTCACCTCGACGGCGACAGAAGCGGCAGTAGAGAGGAGAGCGCACAATTGCGAGTAGACCAGGACGGCGGAGGTGACGGAGGTGCGGCTGCCGGGGAGCAGCTGAGACGTCCTAGCCAGCGCTACGCTGCCCACCAGCAGCAGGCAACCCACCATCTGTACCCACGTCATCTTCCGACCGAACACCATCTGTGGCCCCAGGGTCCCGGATGTGAAGATTACTATTGTTATAATAATAATAATAATAATAATAATAATAATAATAATAATAATAATAATAACAATAATAATAATAATAATAATAATAATAATAATAAATTGACGAAGCTTTCTTTGAGCGACTTTTTTTTTTCCAGTCATCTTTCTAATCAATCTTCTCTTTTTATCCAGTCTTTTCTATCCAGTCTTTTTTATCCAGTCTTTTTTTATTCAGTCGTGGACTCGCTGTCTCATCCAGTAGGCCTGCTTCAGTGCTCCTTAATTCTTATGTTCTCATGCAGTTAAATATCGACGTTGAAGATCTGTGGCCAGTCAGCAGGAACACACACAAGGTATCACATGGAAATTAAGAGTACAATTCCTTCAATTAAAAACAATGGCAAAGTTTCGCTTTCTGGTCATAGACCGGGCCTCGGGGGCGTTGACCCCCGAAATCCTCTCAAGATATACTCCAGGTATACGACTCAAAACTAACTGTGAAGCTTTCACTGTGAAACACTAGCTCTGAAAGTCTAAAATCAATCAGAAGAGGCAGTCCCTAGTTAACACACAGAGACCAGTATCCCAAACCTTCGACGCCAAGTTATGGGCGTTGAAGGTTTGAAGCTGATCGGATGAGGCATTCACCAATTATCACATGAAACCCGGTATTTTAGTTTTCCCCCAATTTTCACCAATAATCCCCTACCTACGGGTTTAGCTCATAATTATAAAGAATAAGCAGTTGTGTGTACACTGGACCCACCAGGTAGGAGGCGGCTGTGTAGAGAGTGCGAGTCTGGATGAGCAGCATCCACAGTGGCGGAGTGACTGTTCTAAGGGAGACGAGGTAGAGGATATTGGTAAAGAAGTAGCAGAGTGCTGGCACGCTGAAGGTGCAGGAGGGCCGCCACCTGGACACCGGTGCCTGACTCACCTGCCAGGCAGATGATAAAAAAGAAAACTGATTAAAGAGTTGTGAAATATTGGAAGCTCTATCCTACTTCAGTTAACAGCTAGATAAAACATGCAATGTAATGGTGCGTACCTGGGAACTGACCTCCCGGTTTCCATGACGCCAGTGTGGCCTGCCGTCTGCGTCAGGATGCGTGAGAGACAGCATCCTGACGCAGGAAGCGTGACAAATGAAATCCTGATGCAGGATGCATAACAGGTAACATCCTCCACCACTCCGAGTGTTAAACTATCCTTACAGATTCTGAGCTTCATAGAGTGTAATACAATAAATTATCCAAGGTGCCACTAAAGATGTTTGGAATATAAGAGAGCAAGTAACACAGCTTACCGCTGCCCAGAAGAGAACGATGATGAGCTTCGTGAGTTCTGTGAGGAGGACGATGAATGTAGAGGACACAGGAACCTCGTCCTCGCTGCTTATCGATAGATGAAAATTGCTCATTTGCTTCCCAGTCTGTAATTGCATTCATTAGTGTCATCATTTGTGATTTTTATACCTAACCTAACTTAACTTGTGTTGGGGAAGAGGGGTAGGTTATCAGAGAGATAAGATTTTATTCAGACTTTTAATCTCGGAGGGTTAGCCACCTAGGATAACCCAAGAAAGTGAGTGCGTCATCGAGGACTGTCTGTCTTATTTCCATTGGGGTCCTTCAATCTTGTCCTCCAGGATGCTACCCACACCAGTCGACTAACAGCCAAGTACCTACTTACTTGCTAGGTGAACGGGAACAACAGGAGTCAGGAAACACGCCCAATGTTTTTACCCTTGCCGGGGATCGAACCAATAAAAGACAGTAGTTAAGTGCACATTTTTTACAGGCCAAGCGCTTTTATTCTATGTTAGGTCATTCCTAGGCTGTATCTAAGCTATCCACGACAGTCATGGGTGATGGACTGATTGTATGGTCTTCACATTTCTACTGCTTCTGCCAACTTTTCTATACTCGACTGAAGAAGCCTACTGTGCAGGCGAAACTTTCGGAATTAAGGTACTTACCTGTTACACATTGTCTTACTTACCAACCTATAGGTATTGTATACCATTTTGATATTTAGCTAATACAACAGTACCTATTTACTGCTATGTGAACTAGGGTATCTGGTGAAAGAAGACTCACCCATACATGTAACCCACTATTATAACTGTCCTTAAACATTTATACAGTGTTAACAATGTCATGAGCACCAGTTAGTGGGAATAGACGAACCCACTTGAAAACATAAATAAGACAAAAAAAAATGAGTTGCATATTCTGACATCTATCTGAGGTCCTTTGCTGGATAGGACCTCATTGTTATGTCGAAATGTGCAACCCTGATTCATTTCTTGCTTCATTTAGCTTCATTTATGTTAAACATAAATGTCAATGTCTCCTGGAGACAGATCACTCTACACGCCCTCACTAAACATCTCTACAGTGCCCTACATGTTTGTTACTTACCTCCATCAGCATGTAGACCACGATGAGCAGCAGGGACCTGCGCAGGTCAGACTTCCTCTCTAGTGTTAGCAGTGCTGGGACGACTTGTTCCACGTTGGCTTCCTCGTCTCCGATTGTATTACTCTCAAATGAAGTCATGGATGTGGTAGGGCTTGTCATCAAGATCACACACACACACACACACACACTTAATATCACTGTTTTTCCACCCACATTATCAAGTCATTATTCACATAACATACAAATTGAAGAAGAACTGTCGATGTTTCGTACATATATTAAGAGGATCATAATGAAAAATCTTGTGTTTCCAAGAATGACATCATGTTACTCCTTGTCTCTTTTCAGATCAACGGGAGAAACACAGTCCACAATCACTCAGTAATAACAAAAGACAGAATTGCTAATATCTGATAGACTTATTACAATGTAGATCAAAATTAGTTTTAATTATATTTTGTAGTGCAATAATCGCGGACAAGCCATACAAGATGCAAAACATCCACAGGGGGAATTGAATGATAGCTCTAGGCCTCTCGTGTTGCAATCAACACATCATCAGGAGCTTGCAGTGTTGCAGAAAGAAATTAGTAGAAAGGCCCAGCAGATCTGTTCAGAGGAACGTTTTTAATCAGTAAAAACGTTCCTCTGCAAGGATCTGCTGGGACTTCCTACTCATTTCTGCAATACTGCAAGCTTCTGATGCGTTGATTGCAACACGAAAGGCCCAGAGCTATCATTCAACTCCCCCTGTGGTTGTTTTGCATCTTGTATGGCTTGTTCGTGATTATTACATTATTACATTGATTATTACATTACAAAATATAATTTGCTCTTCATTTGGGTTATTTCACTTGTGAAGAACTACTATCGAATGACAACTGATGTGAATATTGTTAGAGAATACAGTTTATTTAAGAATTATGTAAATATAGGCCCATGTAGGTTTAGCGCATGGTTTTGATTATAATAATGTAAATATAGGTAGGTCCTAGCGTGTAGGTTCTAATTATTTGATCACTGATGCACTGAGTCACTTGTGGGAACTAACCTCTCACTCCTCTAGGCCACAAACAGGCCTACACTGCCATTACTAAATACACTCGAAAACCTGCACTAACCGTCATATATATACAACACACTGGGAAAAGTGAAGTCAACCGATTCCTAACGATTTATAACGACTGCACCTGAACGATCAGCTGACAGCGAGGCAGCTGAGTCAGTAATGAAAGTAATGGAGAGGCAGAGGGATGTGATAGTCTTAACAGAACTGATGGTAACCAGAAGTAGAACCACTAATACACACAACTCTGTGAGTGGCAGTGCAATAACACCAGTAGTAAGATAGAATCAGTATTATTTAATAGAGGTAGATGTAATCCACTTCTTCCATCCAATTTCATCTCTCTTGTAAATTCCATTTTGTTATTTTTCAGTATATGGTATAATCCTCCCCCAACCCAGTTTTTCACTCCAACAGAGAATGAGTGGGGATAAAGCCTTCTGCTTTTTTATTCTTGTTTCATTTATATCGATAATACGAGATAGTTTTTAATAGTCCCTAATCTAGATAGTTTTTCTTAGATACCCCTCGGTATGGGCTTACAAGTTTTCTGTTGTCTGTCTTTTGTACACCCACGTACAAGAACCCTACCCGTCCCCCTACTTTCCTTCCCCGTCACTTAGCAATATCAATCACTTACAGGCCTACACGACCCCCACCACATTTCACAAAGTCAAAAGCACTACCTGCACTTCATTCCATAGACATACATGACCCACCCGTCACTCCTTTAGGCCAGACATGACCCAGCCATCACCCCACCAGGCTACACGACCCACCCCTTACTTCACACTAGGCTAGACACACAGGGCTAAACGACCCACCCCTTACTTCACACTAGGCTAGACACACAGGGCTACACGACCCACCCCTTACTTCACACTAGGCTAGACACACAGGGCTACACGACCCACCCCTTACTTCACATTAGGCTAGACATACAGGGCTACACGACCCACCCCTTACTTCACACTAGGCTAAACACACAGGGCTACACGACCCACCCCTTACTTCACACTAGGTTATACACACAGGGCTACACGACCCACCCCTTACTTCACACTAGGCTAGACACACAGGGCTACACGACCCACTCATTACTTCGCACAAAGTTATACACATAGGGCTACACGACTCACCCATTACTTCACACTAGGCTAGACACAGGCACAAGCGGATCCGTCCCAGTATAATCTCGCTAGGTGTCTGGAGAGCGACGTGGATCACAGCTGACTCTCAGGAGTTTACATCGAGTTTTCCTCCTTACTTGAACATCAGCTGAGCATCACCACCACGACCACACCTACCACCATTCCCACCACCACTAAGAGAGATAAGATTTCGTTCAGATTTTTAACCCCGGAGGGTTAGCCACCCAGGATAACCCAAGAAAGTCAGTGCGTCATCGAGGACTGTCTAACTTGTTCCCACTGTGGTCCTCAATCTTGTCCCCCAGGATGCGACCCACACCAGTCGACTAACACCCAGGTACCTATTTGTTGCTAGGTGAACAGGACAACAACAGGTGTAAAGAAACGTGTCGAAATGTTTCCACCCGCTGGGAATCGAACCCGGGCCGGGCCCTCCGTGTGTGAAGCGGGAGCTTTAGCCACCAGGCCACCGGGCCACCCTCACAGCACTGCACATGTCGCACCCGCGCCCTGGGCTGCACATGTCGTACCCGCGCCCTGGGCTGCACATGTACCTTTTTCAACCCAGTAATTGCCTCTTAATAATATATTCATGACTTAGTACATTAGTAACAAGATAACTATGTTTATTCTTTACATCCACACTTAAAAACATTGTTTTATTTGTCATTTTGGGTTATAAGGGAGTCACTGCTTAAATTTTAGTAACCGGAAAGTTATGGCAATACTGACAGTATGTAGATAAAGACACACATACACATCTCAAGACATTTATTAAAGAAACGTTTCGTGAAGATAGAAGGGCAGTAATTTGAGAGGTTGTGTAATGAACGGTGGACTGCATATCCTTAGAAAGAATCCTATTACGACGTTAGTGTCAGTTCTATTATCGAGTTAAAGTTTGCGTCTTCTCAGAGGACACTGCCCACTCATACATGAGGAAGAACACTCGTCACCTATAATGTATATCATACGTCGTGCAGAGGTACTCAAGGACTGTACATCCTTCTTAAACTTTCAAGCTAAAGAAGCATTGGTAATTTATAATTATTATTTTATTTTATTCGGAGATTAGTAAAATTTAATTGATTCTCAATAATCACAATTACAATACATTGCTTATTCTTACACATTGTATCTGTATTGCACAAACATAAACTTACTGGATAAAAGTAAAATTTATGATAATAATAATAATAATAATAATAATAATAATAATAATAATAATAATAATAATAATAATAATAATAATAATAATAATAGCGTATATTGATGGTACCCATTGGAGAAGCCAGGTACAGATACTCAAAAATCAGGGACAAAGGAATTAATGTATAATTGCTATGGATCCCATCACACATTGGATTACTCCTTCATGATAAAGTTGATATGTTAGCCAAGAAGAGTACCCAGAAGGAGAATGTAGAATATAACTTTGGTATATCAGTGTCTAGCATTAGGAATAATATTAGGAGAGAAGTAAATAATGGAACTGAATGTTATAGGAATGCAGTTAGAAGCCTGAGTAGATCTATAACCCACTATGATAACATGAACGTAGATATGTATGTTTATGGAGCAACTTACAATGTGAACAGACTGACTGATGTTGTAGTAGCCAGGCTTAGTCTTGGTTATAAGTATTTCTGGCAGTTTGGGACACACAGATGATGATCAAACTAAATTTAAATTATGTGATCATGCATATGGTCACTGTCTTGAACACTATGTGCTTAATTGTCCACTTATTGAGGAATATAGAGATAGACAGTATAATAACCTATGTGACATGTCAAGATATCTTATTAATGAAAATAAGATACCAGATATACTAAGCAAATTCCCTAAATTTGCTTGTAACAGATAAGTGAACTGTAGATATGTAGAAATAAATCCATATGTATTCCTGTTAACCTTTTTGGGGCCTAGTTCCTAGGCCTTTTGTGTATCCATATGCTCTTGCGCTACCGTCCACAGGATGGATATGGGGTGCACAATAAGCTAGCCACTTCGGTGGCAAAATCTAAAAAAAAATCTATCTCTGGGACAGCAGACTGCATGGGAATACACGTGTGTGACTACATAGGTTAACACCTGCCTACAATATCCTCACCTCACCTATAGTAATTGTGCCTGGGGATCTACTACACCTAATCACCTAGAATCATTAATAACACAACAAGCCCTTACGTGAACTATCACCCGTTCCAGTGCCAGACAACACGCTCCTCCTCTCTTCATAAACTTGAACGTACTTAATGTATACAAAATATACACTCATACTAGTGTGGTCTTACGCAATAAGATCACAGTAAACAGGTGATATTACATTAGGCAGAACAACCACTGTGAAAAAAGTAGTGAAATTACAAGTGATTTCGTGATTTCTCACATTAACAGTTCCTTGATAATGTGAGAAGTCAAGAAATCACGCATGGAATATCACTATTTTTTTCACAGAGGTTGTTCTACGCGTATATGTGTGTGTGTTTGTGTGTGTGTGTACTTAGCTATTTGTGGTTGCAGGTGTCGAGTCTTAGCTCCTGGCCCAGCCTCTTCACCGGTTGATACTGGGCCCTCTCTCTCTCCCCGCTCCATGAGCTTTATCAAACCTCGTCTTAAAACTGTGTATGGTTCCTGCCTTCACTACGTCATTTTCTAGGTTATTCCACTGCCTGACAACTCTATGACTGAAGAAATACTTTCTAATATCTCTCTGACTCATTTGTGTCTTCAACTTCCAATTGTGGCCTCTTGTTTCTGTGTCCCCTCCCTGGAACATCCTGTCTTTGTCCACCTTGTCTTGTCTTTGTGTGTGTGTGTGTGTGTGTGTGTGTGTGTGTGTGTGTGTGCGTGCGTGCATATGTGTGTGTACTCACCTAGTTACTCACCTAGTTGAGGTTGCAGGGGTCGAGTCCAAGCTCCTGGCCCCGCCTCTTCACTGGTCGCTACTAGGTCACTCTCCCTGAACCATGAGCTTTATCGTACCTCAGCTTAAAGCTATGTATGGATCCTGCCTCCACTACATCACTTCCCAAACTATTCCACTTCCTGACTACTCTGTGGCTGAAGAAATACTTCCTAACATCCCTGTGATTCATCTGTGTCTTCAACTTCCAACTGTGTCCCCTTGTTACTGCGTCCAATCTCTGGAGCATCCTGTCTTTGTCCACCTTGTCAATTCCTCTCAGTATTTTGTAAGTCGTTATCATGTCCCCCCTATCTCTCCTGTCCTCCAGTGTCGTCAGGTTGATTTCCCTTAACCTCTCCTCGTAGGACATACCTCTTAGCTCTGGGACTAGTCTTGTGGCAAACCTTTGCACTTTCTCTAGTTTCTTTACATGCTTGGCTAGGTGTGGGTTCCAAACTGGTGCCGCATACTCCAATATGGGCCTAACGTACACGGTGTACAGGGTCCTGAACGACTCCTTATTAAGATGTCGGAATGCTGTTCTGAGGTTTGCCAGGCGCCCATATGCTGCAGCAGTTATTTGGTTGATGTGCGCTTCAGATGATGTGCCTGGTGTTATACTCACCCCAAGATCTTTTTCCTTGAGTGAGGTTTGTAGTCTCTGGCCCCCTAGACTGTACTCCGTCTGCGGTCTTATTTGCCCTTCCCCAATCTTCATGACTTTGCACTTGGTGGGATTGAACTCCAGGAGCCAATTGCTGGACCAGGTCTGCAGCCTGTCCAGATCCCTTTGTAGTTCTGCCTGGTCTTCGATCGAATGAATTCTTCTCATCAACTTCACGTCATCTGCAAACAGGAACACCTCAGAGTTTATTCCTTCTGTCATGTCGTTCACAAATACCAGAAACAGCACTAGTCCTAGGACTGACCCCTGTGGGACCCCGCTGGTCACAGGTGCCCACTCTGACACCTCGCCACGTACCATTACTCGCTGCTGTTTTCCTGACAAATATTTCCTGATCCATTGTAGTGCCTTCTCTGTTATCCCTGCTTGGTCCTCCAGTTTTTGCACTAATCTCTTGTGTGGTACTGCGTCAAACGCCTTCTTGCAGTCCAAGAAAATGCAATCCACCCACCCTCTCTCTCTTGTCTTACTGCTGTCACCTTGTCATAGAACTCCAGTAGGTTTGTGACACAGGATTTCCCATCCCTGAAACCATGTTGGGTGCTGTTGATGAGATCATTCCTTTCTAGGTGTTCCACCACTCTTCTCCTGACAATCTTCTCCATGACTTTGCATACTATACATATCAGTGACACTGGTCTGTAGTTTAGTGCTTCATGTCTGTCTCCTTTTTTAAAGATTGGGACTACATTTGCTGTCTTCCATGCCTCAGGCAATCTCCCTGTTTCGATAGATGTATCGAATATTGTTGTTAGGGGTACACATAGCGCCTCTGCTCCCTCTCTCAGGACCCATGGAGAGATGTTATCTGGCCCCATTGCCTTTGAGGTATCTAGCTCACTCAGAAGCCTCTTCACTTCTTCCTCGGTTGTGTGTACAGTGTCCAGCACCTGGTGATGTGCCACACCTCTCCGTCCCTCTGGAGCCCCTTCTGTCTCCTCTGTGAACACTTCTTTGAATCTCTTGTTGAGTTCCTCACATACTTCCCGGTCATTTCTTGTCTCTCCTCCTTCCTTCCTTAGCCTGATTACCTGGTCCTTGACTGTTGTTTTCCTCCTGATGTGGCTGTATAACAGCTTCGGGTCAGATTTGGCTTTCGCTGCTATGTCGTTTTCGTATTGTCGTTGGGCCTCCCTTCTTATCTGTGCATATTCGTTTCTGGCTCTACGACTGCTCTCCTTATTCTCCTGGGTCCTTTGCCTTCTATATTTCTTCCATTCCCTAGCACAATTGGTTTTTGCCTCCTTAAACCTTTGGGTGAACCATGGGCTCATCCTGGCTTTTTCATTATTCCTGTTTCCCTTGGGTACAAACCTCTCCTCAGCCTCCTTGCACATTGTTGCTACATATTCCATCATCTCATTAACTGGCTTCCCTGCCAGTTCTCTGTCCCACTGAACCTCGTTCAGGAAGTTCCTCATTCTCATGTAGTCCCCTTTCCTGTAGCTTGGTTTCATTTGTCCTGGCCTTCCTGCTTCCCCCTCCACTTGTAGCTCTACTGTGTATTCGAAGCTCAAAACCACATGATCGCTGGCCCCAAGGGGTCTTTCATATGTGATGTCCTCAGTATCTGCACTGGTCAAGGTGAATACTATGTCCAGTCTTGCTGGCTCATCCTCTCCTCTCTCTCTTGTAGTGTCCCTTACGTGATGGTATATGAAGTTTTCCAGTACCACCTCCATCATCTTAGCCCTCCATGTATCTTGGCCCCCATGTGGCTCCAAGTTCTCCCAGTCGATCTCCTTGTGGTTAAAGTCGCCCATGATCAGGAGCTTTGCCCTGCATGCATGAGCTCTTCTGGCCACTGCAGCCAGTGTGTCAACCATCTCTCTATTGCTCTCGTCATACTCATGCCCTGGTCTCCTGCTGTTCTGTGGTGGGTTATACATCACTGCAATTACCACCTTGGGACCTCCAGAGTGAAGCGTTCACGCTATGTAATCACTTTCTTCTCCGCTGTCTCCTATCTCCAGTTCATCAAAATTCCATCGGTGTTTGATCAGCAGTGCCACTCCTCCACCCCCCTTGTTCCTTCTGTCTTTCCTCAGGATCTGGTATCCCATTGGAAAGATGGCATCTGTTTTCATATCTGTAAGCTTGGTTTCTGTGAGTGCTATGATGTCCGGTGATGTCTCTTTGACTCTTTCGTGCCACTCCTCCCACTTGTTTGTTATTCCATCAGCGTTTGTGTACCATACCTTCAGTTTCCTTTCCAATACTATAGTTTGGGGGGCCTGTGGGGGTGGGAGACTTGGTAGCATACTGTGGGATTCTATGACTGGGGGTTGGGTGGAAGCTGTGGGTATGGATTGTAGTGTGTGTTGGGATGGTGTGATAGGTTGTGGGGTTCTGAGGATAGTTGTGTGTGTGCTTGCCCTTGCTTCTCTGTTCTGCTCTGACTGACCTCTGCTGGTTCCATCCTTGTTTCCTTTCCTATCTCCTTTCGCTTTTTTGTCCTCTCCCTCAGCTTCTGTCTCTCTGTGTTCTGTCTCTGTCTAGGAACACCTTGCACTCTTCCAAGTTTTTCAACCTTGGT